>NC_084592.1:39623427-39672195 GCF_033807715.1 Cololabis saira | reverse complement strand
TGCCCAGGACTGACTTAAGTAGGAGCACGTGGTGGTAAAAATGGGAAAAAATCGTCGATAAAATATAAGAAAAAAAAAAGAAAAATTTTGCAGTTTGTGGGGTTGCCACGATGACGCCAGAGCGTAATCTGGATGTAAGCATGTATGAGGATTAATGGCCGTTTGAGTCAAAACATTACAACACATGATGAGTTGATTTACCTACTGTATCTGAAAAGGAGTGGGAAGAAGTAATACTTATTTAATCTCACCCCATATTTTACACTGTGTAACCCATCCAATCCATCTGGAATACCATATCCCATCATGCAATGTACCACCACAGCAGTGACTGGTCAGAATGATCATGTGACCAGTTTCCAGTTGCTCTGTACCATAGTTGCAGTGGCTTTCTACGTGCAAACAACTGCCAGACCAGCACACAATGCAAATGAAGTATGCAGTTTCAAAATGGCCATGTCTTTACGGTTTGAGTCGTGTCCTGTGTCTCAGTTTCAAGTCCTTCCTTTGGATTTCATGGTTCAGGTGTTATTTTGTGTTTTATTTTGAAATACATTTCTTTCTGCAGTTTAGCCTCCCGTATTTGCTTCACACCTGGCTTCTGTTAGCTATTGCCACACTGGCGTCACATTATTCACGACTGCGTCCAGCGTTTCTGCTCCTGGAGTTACTCTGTTTGGTGCCAACTCCTCGTATTTGTTCACCGTTGTTCCCGTGCGCGTTGCTTTTCCTCTTCTGCTTTTGGATCATCTCCCTAAACAGAGTTTGCTTGTGTGTGTGTGTTAGTTCATTTTGACGCTACCCATCATCTGGGTTCTCTGCTCGTGTTTTCCTGACTGACAGTTGCCATTTCAGTTCTTCATTCTCTGGACTTAACACAAAGTTTCCCCGCGTTGTGTGCGTGTGTTTGTGTATTTAAGCAGTTAACCAAAGCTGCATGACATCATTCTGACAGAGAAAGGAGGACTTACATCAGCTGAGGAAACACACATCATGCACACACCAATTACAGCAGCAGAACGCTACCAAGGGCGCACATATGTGTGTGTGTGTTTGTGATACAGAGCTGACCAAAGAACTTTCACCTCTTTAACTACTCACACACTTCTGCAATCAGCTATTTAAGGCACAGAAATGTACAAAAACACACACATCATTTCAACGTGTGTGTGTGTGTTTGTGTGCGCATGCACTCATCTGGTACTATTCAGACCTGTACACACTGAAATAATTATTGCTCAAATACAGTAAACCTGGTACGAGCTGCAGTAATTAGGATGTGTGTGTGTGTGTGTGTGTGTGTGTGTGTGTGTGTGTGTGTGTGTGTGTGTGTGTGTGTGTGTGTGTGTGTGTGTGCGCTTACACACCTCGATGGCCATCTGGAACTGTTCATGCTCCCTCTGCAGCTGCTCGGCCTCAGACAGAGAGCTGGCGTTCACCATGCTGCGTTCAGCATGGACTCGCCATTTCTGATCCAACTCAACACCTGAAGAGCAGCAGAAACAGAGCATCACGAGACAAGATCAATAGCTAAGACATCTATATCATTCAGCTAATAGACTTGAGAGGATAAGATGAAGGAGTAAAATGAGGCAGAGACCAAGTAAAACCTCTGCACCCAGAGCGGGACCCAGAGAACGGGAACAAAGCAAACGCTCCTTTGTCCTGCTTTAAGCTCTGGAGTTCTCTTCCAGCTGCAAAGGTTTTTTTTTCTTTTGAAAGACAATAGCCCCATGAAATGTTGCAGTCTGGTTTTAATCGGCTCCCCATTACTGAAACACCTCTTTGAGAAATTTTTACGACTATTCTTTTAACTTTTTTTATTTAGGAAACTCCTCTGTTTCGGTGCTCTCAGGCCTGACTGGATCACCAGAGACTTCATGACTTCAACTATACGCTGGAACCTCTTATGAGCTAAAGTTTTCCAGAAACCCTCAGGTATTGACAAAACTATTTTTAAACAAGGGTTAAAGTCTGAAAGGATTTAAAAGTACTATTACACAGTGCTTGAGGTTATATCTGATTGAGAGGAGTTTCTCAGTCCACAAAGACGATATTTGAAACTGTCACAGGTGGAGTTCCTCAAGGCTCCGTTGTGGAAACACTCCTGTTTTCATATGTATCTTTATTAAAGACTTTGTTTCCTTATTTTGTTCCTAGGTGTTTTAATTAGTCTTATTGTATTAAATTTTATTTGTTTTCAGGTCATGTTTTTATTTATGTCCCTTTTTAAAAAAAAAAAAAAAAAGAAAAGGTCTTAGTATTCACCCATGTGCAGAACTTTGTTTCAGCTGTGGTTGTTAGTGCTTTATATATAAATCAAAATAAGCAGACAAGATTTCTTTCTATAGTTATACAGATGCAGGGTTTATACAGCAATACTTATGTTAAATTTAATACCAATTTAATACCTTTTTCACTACCTTCAGATTTCTTCAGATTTAAAAAAAAAAACTGTCACAACATTAAGTGTTAATCACGGACCTTTTAACATTAACAGATTTTGAACTATAGAACACTATACAGAACAGATTTATACTCATTGATATTGACCAGATGTTTCACATTTATTTCACTTTGTGAATGACAATAATATAGACTGCTTAAAATGTAAAAGGTAAAAAATAATACCAATTAAAAAAAAATAATACTTCTGACAGTGAATTTAACACTTTTAATGGCCTTAAATTTGGCAATTTTCATTTATCACTTTTTAATACTTTTTAAAACCCTGCGGAAACCCTGAGATGTCATAAATATACTGTACAGAAAAAATAAAGATCCAGTAGTCCATTAGTAGACTGGAGAGTTTAGACGACATCAAAAGATTCATGGATTTAAACATCGGACAATAAAACTTTGTAGGTGAAAGAGTTATCTTGGATTATATAAATGATCATCGACTATCTAAACATGGTGAGATTTTAAACAGCCGCTAAACTGCGTCCGTAAGATTCATCGGAAGTCTTTTTTCTCAATTACTGTCAAGGCTTGCACTGTCTAATTGGTGATTACTAATGAATTATATGCACTGAGCAGCTAACTTCTATTTGGAGAAGATGTGCGCTCACTGGACTGTGCATTACTGCACATTTATCGCATCATTGCTCAAGTCAAATATATTGAACCAATTTCATTTGTAATTTAGATGTGCACTTCACTAAACAAAATCTTAGTCTGTAGAAGATCTACGAGCTGCTCGGCAAGGAAGACGAAGACACAACAACACAGATGTGTGTTTCTGGCTCTGTGTTATTAGCATGTTTCATATACCTCATTCATTATTCAGCTATATCCATCTGTGGCAGCAGCAGCTTCCTGTCTGCACACAGCATGCTCACTTTCACGGAATAAATGTCTCGGCAGAATGCAGGAGCCATGCTGGGTGTTGTTCTCATCATTTCTCAAACATGAGGTCTTTACAGAAAATTATTTCCTGTTTATTTCCATTCTTTCTAATAAAACCAGCCAGTCATCAATTCACTGCTGAACCTCCACATTACTTACATTTCAGGGTTCTCAGGTTTAGCATCAGGCTATGTAATTTGTGCATATGTGCTTTGGTTCAGCCAGCCGCTGGTGAACCTGCTGAGTGAACTGATGATGTGCAGCGAGGGCCTGGTGATGTTTGCATGTGCCTTCACCTGTTTGACCTCAGCCTGCAGGTGGCGCAGCTGCAGACTCTGCTCCAGCCGTGTGTGCGTGTGCTGTGCACTGAGCTCCACCTCCTGCTGCTTCTCATGGAGGAACTCCAGTAGCTCCTGAACCTGCGAGGCCAGGTCCATGTCCTTCTCCCCCGTCAGCTCAATCCCTGAAGCAAACAAACATCCAAAGTCGTGAGATGAGAGACAAAAGTTTACATCATTTCCATCAAATGACGTAGATGTTTTTGTTAAACTTTGAATTATAGCCAAACAGCTGTTAATCCCCTCGTTAAAATGTGAAACAAGCATAGAGACGTCAGTTGAACCTCTGTGGTTCTACTTCTATATTCTCTATGAACCTATTCTCTATGAAACCAGAATCTTAAATCTTAATCTTAAGAGTCTTAAGATAAGATAAATACAGCCTGAAAAGCACTGGATCAATCACGAAGCCATGTTTATTGACTGGTAATCTACTGGTGGTAGGTTGAGGGCTGGACTTTGACTCGGACATTCCCATTCCTGAACTTTTCTTCTTTCCTCAGCAGTTCTTCTGTAGATTTGCTGGTGTGCCGGTAACATTGTCCGGTTGCACGACCCGGTTTCACCCGAGCTACAACTGTTGGAGACTTGACCTCATATCTGATTCTAGAATATATTTGTATCTTGAGAACTTCACGCTTCAAAGCCCAAACCATCACCCCTCTACCAACATGCTTGACATCGGGTATCTCCACCTCGGTCCAAAGAGCATTGTTCCAGACGCAAACCTCTGGAAACCTAAGATGTGCTGCGTGTTCTTTTTAAAGCAGGTTTTCCATTAACGGGGGTCCAGGGTCGTTGTCAGGGCCTCAGCCACTAGAATATTCTTCATAACCAGAATTTTCTGGAACCTCAGACAGGCCAAGTCCCTGCCTGAGGTTAGGTATTTCAGAGCAGTCGCATAAAGCCGCTGGGTGGGGTGTGGTGTTGACTCGGTGCTAATTAGGTATTTTAGTCTTCTCGTTAAACATAATCATCAGAGTGTATGTTAAAGGTATTGTGACATCATTTTTAACATGCTTTTAACACTATTAAAAGTCTTGGCCAACATCCCTCAAATGTGTCTAAAAGAGTGTAACAAGAAAAACTTCACTCTAGTACTCTTTTCCTGGCTTTTTATTACAGTGTTTTTTTGCGCTGTGAAAAACGCTTCCTTTTCCCCCTTTCCTGTCAATCATTGCCCGCTCCTCCTCCCAACCTCCTCCAACCCAACCCATACGCTCACAGCGGCGTCGGAGAGTTAAGCCGGGAGCGACAGGCGAAGCATGCACGGAAAAGCAGCAGGGAGAACCGGAGCAAACAATCATAAAAATAAAGGCATGCAAGCAGCACTGTCCCCTTATCTTAAGTCCAGTCAGTGGCCGCGGGTCTTCTTAGCAGTTTTCCTCCGTTGATTAGAACAAAAGAGGCTCTAAACAGCTCTGTGTTAAGCCTGATTTATGGTTCCGCGTAATCGACGCAGAGCCTACGCCGTAGGGTTCAGCGTACGGTGCGCGTCGCCGCGTAACCCTACGCAGTAGGCTCTGCGTCGGTGTAACGCGGAACCATAAATCAGCCTTTATGGTGCGCTGGAGAGGAGAGGAGGCAGGGAGCTGGGTGGAGGGGGCGGTGATTTAGCGGGTCTATACGTAACGGCCCGCCACCAAACCAGATGCGCCGTTTTTGCACAGTTATGCGGAAAATCCCAGAAAGCACACAATACACTGAATGTTAAAAGTTCGTTGTTTTTTGGGTGTAATTGATGTCAAGACACCCAACAAAACACAAAAAATCAAGAAAAATGTGTTTTTCATGGCACAATACCTTTAAAACAGTAATGTAGCAACCAAACAATGTAAGGTGCTGATTATTCCTTACACTTTGATCTTTTTGTTCTTTTTTATCTATTTTATTGCCAGCTAGCAAATATTGAACGTGCTGCATTCCTGTCATCAGATGGTCAGACGTTAGTTTGCTAGGTCTGTGGATCCTGCTAGGTCTTACACCGTGACAGAGATGCAAAGACCAAAGGGCCAAGGAGGAAGTGAATCCTGCAGAAGTTATGGGTTCTGAGGTTTTACCCAAGAAGAGACTTCACTTAGCAACCCTCCCGAAAAAAGAAAACATACTTGTTTTCTATGTTGCAAACCGTACCATTGTAAACTTGAACATGCTGTGGCCTGTAAGGTCCAAGATTTAACAGTTTATTTTGTTTTTCTTTCACAATTTCCCTGAACGTTGCACAGCCTGACCTTATGGTTATGTTTTTGGGACGTGGCCTCCTGGGAAGACTGGTTTATTTCTCTTAACTTCCGTGGAAGCAGCAATTGTGTATTTCATTTGCATTTCTCCATATTTGTTAAATCAATAATAGCTCTGTATGTGCTGTTGTTGATCCGAAATCTTTTGGTTTGTTTTTTGTTTTTCAATTTAAAAACTGATAAAGCCCAGAATATGTTTGATTTTGTTTAAATTTGACACAAAACTTTAGAAGGGGAAAACCTTTTTTCACAAGACTGTAACTCAATTTAAAGAAATATTCTTAAACCTCAGTAATTAACCACAGTTAGTGAGGTTTATATGAAATGTTAGTTTGTCAGTTAAACTTCCTGATGTTGAGTTGAAAGAGAAAATGTGCGTATGTAGCATGTTTTGTTCTGAACTGTGAAGGACAGGACAGAGACTTGTCACATCCCACACAGTCGTGCGGCTGTCCCGCTGTGATTTGTTTTAACTTGATTTTCTCTCCGCTCCACACAAGAGGCTCTTCTGTGAGATCGTAGTTCACGTTGGGGCCAAGGCAGCAGTTCTTTGACGGAGCATCAGCGGAGCGGGAGCAGCTGCAAATCCAGTCACTTTCAGAGGGCAACAAGGACACACTTCACATCTCAAGAGCATGAATGTGAATGCTTCTCTGAGAGCTGTGAAGAACACAGCTGCAGAGTTTTGTCTGTAGTGCACACACGGGCCCAACAAACCCTTGAAGCACAATTTCCTTGCGAATGCAAAGAGCACTGGTGGTTTTCAGAGTCTGACAGAGGCGCTGCACTGCTCCCTCGGGAAGCATGGACATGTTGTTTTTTCAGTTTCTCTTCCATGTCTTTCTTAAATCCCTTTTCTTGTCCCTTTTCTTAGAGAAAAAAGCCATTTGTGCACGTGTTACCTGAAGCCTGGACCTCCATGATGTACTGGTGCAGGTCTTGACCCTGCTGCATCACTTCGTAGATCATGTTGTTCATGGCCGCTTTCCTCTCAGCGTGCCGTTTTAGGCGCTGCTCTGCGAGGCCGATGTCCTCCGAGCTCCCAGAGGAGGCGCCGCCACCTCCGCTACCTCCGCCGCTACCAACGCCGGTCCGGCTGGCGTCGTTCAGCTGGCGAGAAAGATCCTCGTTCCAGGCGTCCAACTCTGCTGTGACCTTAGAGAGAAGAGAAGGAGGAGTGATCAGCTCACGTCTGTACAAACCCAATGCCGTCAGACGTTGCACCGACGGACAGCTCCGGTTTTCCAGATTCAAACAGACTCATCCTGTCTTACCTCAATGGTGTACTGCTCAAAGATGCGTAACTGCAGAAAAATGTCCAGCTTGATTTTACGTTCATGGAAAAGTTCCTCCATCTGGCCCTGGGCCTCGTCCAGCTGCTGCAGCACCCCTTGGATGTGAGCGATGGAACTGCAGTGCGGTGTCTTATTGGTGGACATGGCTGCGTCTCTGCAAAGGCAAACAGACGAACACACAGATGTTTTGGGCGCCATTAGGAATGATCAATGCACAATGCTCATATGGAGCTAGAACAGTCTCATAATTCACAAATGCACAGGACAAGTTTTACAAATGCACAGACCGATTTGCAAATGCACACACCGTTTCACAAATGCACAGGACAAGTTTTACAAATGCACAGACCGATTTGCAAATACACAGTTGCAACAATTCACACGTGCGTAGGACAAGATATACAAATGTATATTTGATGCACACACAAATATAACCTGATTTACAAACGTTTTTTTGTCTGTGAGCTGCGCTGGATTTGTGTGTGAGTTTTGAGACTCCTCTGACGTGACTCGATCCACAAATACGTTTTTTTTTTAACACAGAAGGCTCTGCAACCAATCACATGTCTTCCTTTGTTCCAGCCAATCATAAGAGCAGACCTACGTGGGGGACGATTCACTCTAAACCAATCAGATTAAAGGGGCGGATACACCTGCTGTTTGAACTGCGTTAGGGCCGTTCGCTTAGAAAAGTGATTAATATTTCGAGTTGGTGGAGTAAAGATAAGATGATATGATTGGCTGAAACAAAGGAAGACATCTGATTGGTTGCAGATCCTTCTGTGTTTATGGATCGAGTGATGTCAGGGGAGTCTCAAAAGTCACACGCAAATCCAGCGCAGCTCACAGACAAAAAAAACGTTTGTAAATCAGGTTATATTTGTGTGTGCATCAAAAATACATTTGTATATCTTGTAGGGGTGTAACGATACACTAATCTCACGATACGGTACGATACACGATATTGAGGTCACGATAACGATACGATGTTATAGCAGTATTTTTTTAACAACCTTGAATGAGGAACATATGACTGGAAAAAATGTATTTTATTTGAAAGACACAAAATACAAAACAACGTTGTGCATTTGTGCGTTTGCCCTATTGTTACAGTTTGTAATGCTTTATAACTGTTTAAGTTTGAAAGAGAAAGCCAGGCCAACCATTTTCCACAAACTGAACTAAAAGTAAATGTCAGGTTTGCATTAAGCATCTTCAGTTTCATACAAGTAAAAATATTTTGCCACAAACTGAATAGTTTCTCTCATGTGTGATTTGACTTTTTTTTTTCCAGAAATTTAACAACTAAAATTTAATAAATAAATAAAAGTAAATAAATACATACAATTTTACATCATAAAAAAGACTGATTCATGCTCACCTTATAAGTGTAAGAGGAGATTTATTTTTGTTAAGAAGGTTATTTTGGTAATTCAGGTTCATTATTTTATAAATATATTCTTTATATTCTGATGTAAATCAGGGACTATAATGACACTAGTCAGTTTATCTGTAGTTGTTAATATGTTTTAGATTGGGCGGAGTGATACACCACTAGGTGCTGTGTTGATGTTCTAAAATCCTACACTGTTGAGGGACATTAAAGTACACTGGAACTCAGCAGAAGTTGCCTGCGTGTTTATCCTACTCACGACCCGAAAAAGGTTTAATTTAATAAGGTAAGGCTTAACTCTACACCAGACTTACATAAGTAAAAGTTCAGAGCTCAAAACAGGACTGCAAAACGGGACTAGTTTCTTCTGAGCGGAGTAAGATTTTGGTCCGCGGGTCGAGGCGCGGTCGCGGCTGCGGTCGGATGCGCGTTTCTAGTCAACACAATGGATTAATATTAATAACCCAATATCGCGATACACTTTGTCACCTCCACGACACGTATCGTGACGTTTTTGTATCGCGAAATTTCGTGGCACGATATATTGTTACACCCCTAATATCTTGGCCTACGCACGTGTGAATTGTTCTGTGCATTTGTGAAACTTGTCCTGTGCATTTGTGAATTATGAGACTGTTCTAGCTCCATAATGTCAGGCATAAAAGCTAGTACTTCTTCCTTTAAACCTATGTTCATCTGTCCATCCATCCATCCATCCATCCATCCATCCATCCATCCATCCATCCATCCATCCATCCATCCATCCATCCATCCATCCATCCGTCCATCCATCCATCCATCCATCCATCCATCCATCCATCCATCCATCCATCCATCCGTCCGTCCGTCCGTCCATCCTTCCGTCCGTCCGTCCGTCCGTCCGTCCGTCCATCCATCCATCCATCCATCCGTCCATCCATCCATCCATCCATCCATCTGTCCATCCATCCATCCATCCATCCATCCGTCCATCTGCTGGATCCGCTCCCAGCTCCCTTCAGGAAAAGGCAGCAGTACCTGGACCCTGGACCGGTCACCAGTCCATTACAGGACCACATATAAACAAACGTTGGTCTCATTCCAGAGGTCTTGTTGTTTGCTCAGATGCAGTTTTGTGAATGTCAGTCATGCTTCCAGGTTATTTGTGGACAGAAGAGGGTTTCAACTAGCAACCCTTCCAGACTGGCATTGACTTCTAACACTAATCATGCTCAGTGAGTTCTGTAGCATGTTAGATAAAGCTTTGGGTTTTTTTTTGTGTTTCTTTGTGTGTTGCGTGGTAAAGCCTGTGAGGTTAGTTTTCAGTGGCATCCACCCCTTGAACAATAGTCAAAAAAGTCTTGAATTTTTTCCACTTGTTGTTATTCACTCAGAAGGCTGAACATGTTTGGAAAGGGTCTTATAACCCTTCCAGGCTGAAGCACAACAACAGTCCCTGTAACAACTCTAATAATGTAAAAACGGCTCATAATGTAATAACTTAAATGTAATAAAAATTCATAATGTAATAATCGGTTCATAATGTAATAAAATCATGAGTGCATAACGTAATAACCGCTTTGCGCATAATGTAATAATGTAATAACTTTTTAATAAACAAATAAAAAAATAAACAAATACCGTATTTTCTGGACTATAAGCCGCTACTTTTTTCCTAGGTTTTGAACCATGCAGCTTATACAAAGGTGCGGCTATTCTGTGGATTTTTCTTCCACCGCTCGGGGCGCTCTAACCGGAATTAGAATCAAAACTAAGACAAAATAAATGCGAAGAAGAATACGCTACTTGTTCTTTAGCAGATAGAAGTAGAAGCAGATTTCAAACAGATAAATAGATAAATAAATACCGGTTATTTTCTCTTGGTTCTGTCCCGTTTTAAATCAGCAAAGTTGCTGCCGTGTTAAAAGACACTGTTAGGAAAGGATCTATTTAGGTACAAACATGTACATCATTTACAGTTCAAAATCGTTCTGTACATGTAGTAAATATCTAATCTAACAATATAAATATCTGCGGCTTGTATATCTTTTTTTTATTGTTTTTTTTAAAATAGAGCGGATGCGGCTTATATACAGGTGCGGCTTATAGTCCAGAAAATACGGTAACTTATTACATTATGAACTTTTATTACATTTAAGTTATTACATTATGAGCCGTTATTACAATATGAGTTGCTACAGTCCCTTCACTAAAATCATGTCTGATAACTTTCCCTCTATGTGTTGTGTTAAAACACACCTGAAGATAAAGATCTGCACAGCCACTGATCATCACTTCATCAATGGCTGATGAATAGCAGCACCTGACTGCCACTTATTGTCTTAAATCCCAAGGAAGTAGTAAGGGGGTACTTAGTATTGACCATGTGATCTTTTTCTTCCTGGCCCTATATGTGTTTGTTCAACAGTGACAGAGTTAAACACAGATACTGCTCTCACCTGATACAACCTCAAACAGGCAGAACCTGTCAGGATCTGATGATTTTTATTATGTTTTCACACAAAAAACATGATTAAAAAAGATGATACTAAATTCTGCATATGATGAAAAACCAGGCGGAACAGCAACCTGAGCCACTGAATATTTCTCTATCTCTCTCTCTAATGGAATTATAATAAGAGCATCTGAGGGGGATGATTTTTGTCTCTCTTGACGTCCCCTGTGAATATTAAGAAGATTTTGATGGTTACCTGAGCTGCTGCATCAGTTCCTCTCCCTCTTTAATCACATTGAGCGTTGCCTCCAGCGTGGCCGTCTGCTGCTGCTGAAACTGCTGGATCAGGGTCTGGACCGAGTCCACCGAGTCGCACAACACGTCATCCAGCAGCTGCTTCTGCAGCTCCTCCATCCACGACCACAGCTGGACGCAGACAAGAACGTGAAAACGTGAACATGCAGCGCTTGTAACGGGAATGAGGTCAAACGGAGAATCAACACGGAGACAAAGGTGCACCGTACCTCTTTGGTGTGTGTGTGGAAGGAGACAGACATGTCCAGCAACAGCTTCCTGTGTTCCACCCGCCGCACAAAGTCCTGGATCCGGACCTCCAGGTGTCGGGCTGCCTTGTAGATTTCTTCTGGGTCACATTCTCCCGTCTGCGCGAGCTGCTCGGCCGCCTCCAGCAGCTTGTCTGCGTTGGTGTAGGTGTTCTGAAAGGTGGAGAAGGGAGTGTCAGCATCATCCTTTCTGTTTTATCAAAAAGGAGTGGCCGACAGGTAAATCAGATCGGAGACTGCAGTCGGCAGCCATCTCCTTCACCAATGGGAGAAGAATTCCTGCAGACAAATCAGCAATGGTGGACAGTAACGGAGTAAATTTACTTGAGTACTGTACTTAAGTACATATCCAGAGGATTTGTACTTTACTTGAGTATTAGATTTCTTTGGTACTTATTACTCTTACTTGAATACATTTCCAAGACAAATATTTTTACTTTTACTCAAGTAAATTTCTAGGAAGGCTGAAAAGTACTCGTTACTTTCAGGTCTGCTCTTTTTTCTTCTTCCCTAAAATCCTATTGGACACAAGCTGTTTTTGTCAAAGGATTGATTTGTTTTTGGTGTTTTCTGCAGGTTTTATATAACATTGTGGTTCTAAAAGCAGCACATCAGTGCAGCTGGTTTCAAAGAGTTAATTCTCAGAAACAAGAGTTAAAGGAGCCGTCTGTAAGAAATGTCCAAAACTGGTACTGCAGTCACTTTCAAAATATTGTTGAGCGGTGTGTACCCTCCCCCTCCTCCCCCCGACCAGAGGTTGCCAGGTAGGCTGCAGAATGCAGCAGGAACGTAGGCTGCCATGGCTGCGATAATTAGAGCCGAGCTGGCAACCCGGATGCCGAAACAATACTGACTTGGTGATTGGGAGATAGGTGGAGGGTGGAGCTTCAGAAACAATACTGACTTGGTGATTGGGAGATAGGTGGAGGGTGGAGCTTCAGAAACAATACTGACTTGGTGATTGGGAGATAGGTGGAGGGTGGAGCTTCAGGCCAAAACAAAAAATGACAACATAAACATCAGTTGAGGGCTGCAACTCCTCTTTTTAAACTGGAATATCCTGGCTTGAGTGCTGTTGTCAGTGACATAAGTATTTGAAATGAACATGATTTTTAAATGTCTGTTGACATATCGGGGTCATTTTATGATTCATTTTATTATTGCTCTTACATACAGCTCCTTTAAAATATCCTTAAATTAATTTAGAAAAAATATAGTAATTTACTGATGTGGAAAATAAAAAATTTACTCTTACTCTTACTTTTACTTAAAGTAAATTTAAAAGCATTTACTTTTGGATACTTAAGTACCTTTAAAAGCAAGTACTTTTCTACTCTTACTCGAGTAATATTTTGACTGAGCTACTTTTACTTGTAACGGAGTAAATTTTGACCAGTAGTATTTGTACTCTTACTTAAGTACTGGGGTCGAGTACTCTGTCCACCTCTGCAAATCAGTCAGAATCATGATCCATAAATGCACTCACTCTACCTAAAGGGAAATCACTGGGCGGGACCAGAATGGACACGCTGAATCAAACTGAAGTTATGTAAATTAAATGAAGTGGAAAAAAGAAAGGGCAGTGAGAGAGAGGCAATCAGTGAGCGGATGACATCCCATGCGGCCTCAGCAGGTGACGCAGGTGACGCAGGTGACCTCTATCGGTTTAAAACACTGACAAAGACTCACAGACTGTTTGCAGAGTGCAAATATTCTCTAAAATCAGTGGAGAGAGGTGTTTGAGTCCAGCATATGCTGCCGCCGTCAGGTTCCTAAATCCTCAGCAGAAATCTCCACGCTTGTCCATCTTATTTAAAAGCTAACTCGCATGTCTCGGTATGAGGGATGAAAGGGTTTAACCCTCTTTCTCTCCGTGTTGCTCCGTCTCGACATCCGTAGCTTCTTCTCTTGATGTGTCTGGATTTGGGGTTTTAATCTTTGATTTATTTGGTCTTTAAAAAGCTCGGTCAGCTGGTCTTGTGTGTAAACAGCTGTCTCGTTACCGTGGCTACTCATCACAACAGATGTTCTTTTTAAAGAAAATGAGAGCTTCATCGTAAAATATCAAGAGGATACAAAGACGTAGGGCTGGGCGATATGGACCAAAAGTCATATCTCGATATTTTCTAGCTAAATGGCGATACTCGATATATATCTCGATATTTTTTCTGTGCCTTAATTGGGGTTTCCCCCAAAGCATTATAGCATAGCATCTCTGTTAGCTTCATTTTTTTCTGAGGCAAACCCTTAAAAAAACAGTCAGTTTTAATACAAAGCCTCGTGCCAAATGTCACACAGGTTCCTTTATTAACAGAGGTCTGCACAATATCAAAATGTATAAAACAAATGAAATAAAAATAAACTGCCTGCATATATAGAACAAAAATGCTTCTTGAATAAAATAAAACAAATATCCCTTTCCTGCATAACAATTAAATTAAAATACACTGTGCAATGAATACAATGTAGACAGTAACAGGCAGACTTTTCCACTGAGGTTGACAGTTGTGCAAATGACAAAACATTTGTGCAAATCTCAAATAAAACATTCAAGTCAATTTGTCACAAAATAAGCTGTATTGTAAAAAATGTAAAAAAAAAAATGTTTTTTTTTTTTTTTTTTAAATCGATATAAACGATATTGTCTCGTACCATATCGTGTTTGAAAATATATCGATATATATTAAAATCTCGATATATCGCCCAGCCCTACAAAGACATAAACAATATTTTAAAACCTGGCCAAACCTTGAAGCTCATTTAACATTTTGTTGAAACCAGACACAAGCCTCCGAATATCTCCATCAGTTTCTGCCGCCTTGATCGTGTTTATGCATATAGGAATCCGAGCAAAACATCTGAGCGTAAATCCATCTTTTCATCAGCATCATCTCATCAGCTTTAACACAAGCATCAACAAGCGTTTGTCTCCAACTCTGATTATGTGGCAGGACTAATTTAATAACGTTTACACCTACACGCCACCTCTGGGGAGGGATGACAAAGTCACGCATGTCTGGATCAAGTTATATTAAAATGTTAATTCTGTTTTTTGTAAGTCAGCAGCATAATATTTGCAGACACACAAAAAGGCGTGTAATCCGGTCTGAATATTAAAGCTCTCTGCAGTCGTCAAGAGAGCAAAATGGATTAGTGTCCGTCTACTCCGGCAAGTATGAAACATCCTCAGGAATATGTCATTTTAGGAAATATATTTCCATCACGCACTCATATTTTAAGTATTCTAATAAGCTTGGACGAGGGTGAAGTAAAAAGAGTGGGAAAATAAATGCACTATGATGTGACTTATTCAAGAATTGGAGTATGTGGGCGTAAGCTCACAGTGTGGATGTTTCACATGCTAGACGGATTACTCGGAGGATAACGATTATGAACTACAAGGGATTATTACGCTTTGATGCATAACTGAACTGGTTCACGGTGAGGATTACGGCAGACAGATGACAGCAGAGAAAAGTCATCCCTGTCGCTTCAATACAGAAGCTCAATTCAATCAATTAATTAATTAGATAATGGAGCAG
The DNA here is from genome assembly GCF_033807715.1 of Cololabis saira. NCBI lineage: Eukaryota > Metazoa > Chordata > Actinopteri > Beloniformes > Belonidae > Cololabis > Cololabis saira. Next base: position 39,657,042 of record NC_084592.1, on the reverse strand, counting down.
AACAGTGGCACAAACAACTGAAATGAGCTGAGAAATGAGCCAGCTTTCCAAAGTCACTGCTTGGTTGAGGTTTCACACGGCCTTAAAAACTGCTGCGTGAGGCATGTTTGTGTACTTGGTGCTGATCAGGTATGCTTTATGCCCCCCTTTGAGTCTGAGTCTTCTCACCACCTCTGTGACCACGTATGCAAACAACAGAAAAGCAGCATTATTCTTTCATTTTTGTTTTATTTTATTTTATTGGCGGTTGGTAAACAGTGAAAGTGATGTATTAATGGGATAAGTGTTTGTTCGCATAGCCAGTGGATCCGGCCGGGTTCAGCACTTTAACGGAGACGTGACCCTAAAACAGCCGAGAAAGGGCTCGCCCCTGTTACAGTTCCAGCATCTTAGCTTTTGCCATGGACCCGTGTTCATGGAAACATACCTGGTAGAGTACAGTGCCCTGTGGTTCTCCTGCACTGCTAACGACCCTCTCAGCCACGGTGTTGTGTTTGTGAGATAGTCGGTCATCATGAGACGTCATCATTTAGAAGGAGGAGATGGGTCAGGAGTACATAACACAGTCTGTCCCCACATAGTGGTATCAAAGTACGGTCTTGATTTTTGATCTTGTGTTGCTGTACTTAGAGGGACACCACACTGACTTCCTATTCAGTGCGTAAAGTTAAACACAAACTCTCACCATAACCTTAGAAATAAGGTTCCACCTGATTTAACCTGGGTTTTAGTGTACCGGTACATCAGGTTCTATTACTGCTTCCAACAAGATTCGTGATGATACAAGAAAAAGGTCCTGACACAGTAACAAACACACTAATACACTTTCATATCATTACGGGGACCAAAAGGTGCAACACATCAGAAATTGAACTACACGTCGCACTGATGCCGACCAAAAAAACAGTAACACCGTACCACGCCCTCAATGGCACTGACCTTAACCCATCCTAAACCATCAGTTGTGATGGTTGATGTGAGGATACTGGGCTGAGGAATGGATTTTGTCACTGTGATGTACAGTATCTATGGTTGAGAAGTTAATGTGCATGTGTTGTATCTTTACACTGCGCAGAGCTGCAAAATTCAACTAATCTAAGGTCTGTTTTTTTTCAGTGCAGCAGAAGCTCTGCACAGGCTGATCACCCTGAACAATGGTCCTTTGTTTTTGTTGTCATGACCAAAACCTCGTTTCTTACAGGAGGGGCTGTGGCAGTGAAATTAAGAACATCTTCTGCTGATCTTTCAGGAAGGACTCGTGACCATACATGGTAAAGCACAACCACGTCCTCACGCCTCCTGCTACCGGGCTCGCTGCTTCTCAAAAATTGGGGATTAATCACACCAGATGGCTTACAGATGTTAGCACAGTAAGTAAATAAACATTTGATCTCAGAAAAAATCTTTTAATTTGAACATCTGCATGTCAAACTTTTCCTTTTACTAACGATGCATTCAGTAGTCCTTCCTAACATAAATATAATATGAACAGATAATTATGTGAATATTATTTTTTAGACAGTTGATGTTTAGTTTTATGTGTCGATTGGACAAATCAGAGAACCACACAATTGAAGCTTTAGTCAGCCCTTTGCAAAGCTGCTATAGATTCACCTCTAGGCTAAGGTGGCATTGGTGCAATAGCTTGTATGTTTTATAAATTTAATATTTTGTATATACAAGCAATAGCTTGTATGTATTATAAATGTATATTTTGTATTTTTGAATTTATTTTTTATACGTTTTTTATTGTTTTATGTTTTATATGGACCTGTGTCTGCAATAAAGTTGATATTTTAAATTACATGTGTAAAATATTTGATGGCAATCTTAGCAGAAGCCCTTGTGGCCGGGCGAACTCACCTGAGCAACGTCCTCGAAGTCATCGTGTCTTTTCTGGAGGGCTCGAGCTCGATGAAGCGACTTCCCGACACCCGTGTGTTTGCTGAGGAAAGCCTCGCCGTGGTTTTCTATCCAGTCCATCACCTGCATGAGCGCAACATGCACAGATCATCTTTAGTTTGTAGTTATGAACCGTGCGTGTTCACAAACATCTTGTGAAACGAATAGTATTTTTTTACTTCTACATGTTTCACACCATCCTAACTTTATAATTATAATCTAAACTGAAACAACACAGCTGCTGGACCAGGAGGTCTTTAAATAAAATTTAAAAAAATTACAGTTTATCTAAATTAAATTCTTTTTCTGGCAAATAAAACAGCAAACAGATACATGTATGCCATTAGAACCAGGTGTTCACTTAAAAATGTTTGTAAATTAATTTTAAAGATGAAAAATAAAGCAAGACCAAAGGTTTTTCATATGCTTCAGAGACTTTTTTGAGATTTAATAACCCAGATGTCTCAGAACGTGAGCAGTCTGACACACGAGGAGGCAGCTTTGCAAACTAACTAAAACCAGAGTAGGAATTTAATCCAGCATTTTAACAAAAAACAAAAAACATCTGAACTTTCAAACTTACAACCACTGCAGGGCTTCAACATTTAACACCATAAACGTGGATGCAGAAACCAAGATGTTATAAATAAACAGTTTTACAATTCCTTCAGAGTGACGTTTCTGGTTATAATCCCTGTAATGGCTCTCGCTTTAAGCGCTGTTTCTTTTTCGTCTGGACCAACTCCCGAGGGAAGCATGAAATGCTTGGCTGTGTCCAGCTGCTGTTTGGTGCTGAGGAGACGGAGTATCACTGAGTTTTATTGTCAATCCAAACAGCTTCCTGCTGCGCTGAAAACTGTACTAAAAATCATCATTTGAAAACTATTTTCTTCCTCAACATCGTCTTCTGGAAGACTTACTTTCCATCACAAAAACATGGCGTGTAAGTCATCTCCACACGGGGGGGAATGAGCGTGCCACTGCAAATAAAAAGGATGAGTTTGACGGATGACGGCAGGAATATGGTTTCATTTGCTCACTGACTCACTGACAATCTTTATACATATTTCAGACGGACAGACAGATGTCAGTGTATACAGGAACTGCAGCGCTGCATTACAGGTGGTGTAATGCTGAACGTGCTGCTGTGAAGGAGCAGTGGTGGACAGTAACGGAGTAAATTTACTTGAGTACTGTACTTAAGTACATATCCAGAGGATTTGTACTTTACTTGAGTATTAGATTTCTTTGGTACTTATTACTCTTACTTGAATACATTTCCAAGACAAATATTTTTACTTTTACTTGAGTAAATTTCTAGGAAGGCTGAAAAGTACTCGTTACTTTCAGGTCTGCTCTTTTTTCTTCTTCCCTAAAATCCTATTGGACACAAGCTGTTTTTGTCAAAGGAGGAGACCTATCACAGTGCACGCTCTCCACTGGGATGTACGTAAAGCGGAAATACGTCAAGCCTCCCCCTGAGGGGGATCCAGACTTAGTTGGATGGTGCAGGTTCATTTGGTTTCAGTTCATGATTGGTAATAAACTCTGCATCATCTGCTGTCCTCTTATGATCCCATTAATTTGATTTGTTTTTGGTGTTTCTGCAGGTTTTATATAACATTGTGGTTCTAAAAGCAGCTGGTTTCAAAGAGTTAATTCTAAGAAACAATAGTTAAAAGATCCTTAAATGAATTTAGAAAAAAATATAGTAATTTACTGATGTGGAAAATAAGAAATTTACTCTTACTCTTACTCTTACTTTTACTTAAAGTAAATTTAAAAGCATTTACTTTTGGATACTTAAGTACCTTTAAAAGCAAGTACTTTTCTACTCTTACTCGAGTAATATTTTGACTGAGCTACTTTTACTTGTAACGGAGTAAATTTTGACCAGTAGTATTTGTACTCTTACTCAAGTACTGGGGTCGAGTACTCTGTCCACCTCTGTGAAGGAGCATCACTGCACCCCTGATCCTGACCTGCAGCCTGGGAGTTTCTATCCATGTGGTTCCCTGCTGGCTCTGTTTGGAATTTTATGAGCTCAGCTGTTGCCAGGCAACCAACCAACACAACATCCCAGTGCATTAAAGGTGATCTCTGGATATGTCAGCCATGCCTGTCCTATCTGACCCTGGCTCCCATTAGACCTAGACTACAACACATCAGCACGTCTGGAGAGCAGCATGTGCGGCCTTGGAGGAGCAGCATGACTTCATGACATCAGCCCGCCTTCGCCGGTCCAGCTGGATTCAAGCGAAGCTCGGCATGAGCTCACAACCTGCAGCTGGACTCGCATTGTTAGCTCAACGTGCCAAATAAAACGGCAGCGTGCGCTTTTTAAATGTTCTGTCTCCGCTTCTCTCCAGGGTCACATCCATCCTGCAGCTTTGCAGCTCTGGCTGGAATAACCCCGCGTTCACTGATTTACACACTGCTTGTATGAAGTTACTCTCTCACATTGAGGCTTGTTTCACTTTCTGCGGACGTCTCTCGTCCTGCGGGAGTCTCTCCTGGGTGTCATAGAAAGTGAAGCATGACGTGTATAACTGGCAGAGCTCTCCTGATGTGATCCCTGCTTCCCGTTTGGTCTTTCTGTGCCTCTTTAACACACTCTTACACACTCTCTGGGGTCTCGTAATAATGTCTTCAGGGTGCCAAAATTGGAGAATTCATCTTTAAATTTGCACTCTACTGCCCTTCCTCCCCCCTCTCTCCTGAACCCTGTTTGTGCATGCAATAAACACATGATGACTGAAGCCACGGGGAAGCTACTTTAAATCAATTCAGTCTGCTGTTGTGTGTCTATGCTGCAAAAAATGCTGGAAACCGAAAACGAGACAACAGTAGTAAATCTGAGGGAGGACTTTCATGGCCCTTTATTAACATTACAAAGTGGTAACAAGCTTTACTGTCCCAAGGTTTTGTAAGAATCTGCTCCAGGCCTGAAGTGCAAACATGAATGTGTATCAACAACTGGAAGGAAGTTGATAAAAAAAAAACACATGCTCAGCAAAGACAATGAAACAAAGAAAACTTTATATATTTATATATATATATATATATATATATATATATATATATATATATATATATATATATACACAAATATATTTAATATATATAATATACATATATTATAAGAAAACTTTATATATTTTGAGTTAGCATTTTTCAAACTGTTCCAACTTTTTCTGTTTTGTGATCTACAACACATTTCCCAATATATATATATATATATATATATATATATATATATATATATATATATATATATATATATATATATATATATATATATATATATATATATATATATATATATATATATATATATATATATATATATATATATATATATATATATATATATATATATATATATATATAATATACATATATTATAAGCGTATATACCGTACATATATATTCACTCCATGTGAAGTATGTAGAGTTCGGTTTCAATAATCTCTCACCATTCTCATCCTCTTAGGTCTTGCAGCCTTTGACACCTTTTCTCACAGCAGCCTCCTTCACAGGCAAGCATCCCTCTTATACACCCCTCGCTCGGCTCTCCTCATACCTCACTGACTGCAATCCGTTCCTACAACCAATCACTGCTGGTGTGCCACAAAGTTCAGTCTTAGGGCCCCTCAGTCACGTATTCCGTAAGTACGATATCAACTTCCATTCCTAGGCGGACGATCCCCAGCTCTACATCTCTTCACTTCCACCTATATTGCTTTCAGACTGACTTCAGGAAATTAAATAATATAAGATCAATCTTTATTGCCGTCATCACTTTCACAGGGTACAACAAACTTGAATACCAGATCACAGTTCTACAACTTTCTCAAACCTAATGGCAATAAAACAGGAGTGCTACTCGTTGGCACAACCTCCACTCTAACCAAAAAGGCTCCAAATAAAGTGTGGTATTCATTATTATTATTATTATTATTATTATTATTATTATTATTATTATTATTATTATTATTATTATTATTATTATTATTATTATTATTATTATTATTATTATTATTATTATTATCATCATCATCACACGCTAATGTATATATAAGAGGGCAACATGTGGTTCGGTATGCTGCCAAAGTCCACTTAAACATGTATCAGAGGCTGAACATACATGAAAGTTTTCGGATTTCTTGGTGTTTAAACAACTTGCATGGTTGTTAAAAAAAGAGCAGATGCCACAGCGGTGTGATACTGTCCTAACCATAATCAAGAAAAGTTATATTCCACATTTGCTGAAATCTGCAGTCTGTCTGCAGGTGGTGCAGCTTGGAGAGGACTTGGAGGTGTTACATTTTAGAATCTGTAGGTCTTCACCTCCATCATTTCATCTCAGCCTGGTTCCAGCTGTTTGACATCAGTTCCTGTTCATGAAAAGACCTCGTCATGGCAGTTTCAGTAATGCCCAGTTGGACCTCATTCTTACCCCATCACTGTTGGATTACAAGTAATATGAACCACCTCCTCCTCCTACTCTGATCACAGCTTTGATATTAAATTCTGAGCCCCTGAATATCTCTAAAACCTCTAGGAATCTGACACATCTCCAAAGCCGCACGGTCTTGGAAGCTGTGAAGAAAGAGCGTCGGTGCCAGCGCAGCGGAGAGCATTTTATCTCGGGAGTTTTCACATTAAACACAGAGCAACTGGGAGCAGAGGGCCGAGGCAATGATGTGCTCCCTGCGTCGCATCCTCACATGCAGCGCTACATGCCAAGGGTCAAAACCAGCTTCTTTAAGGAACCTGTGACTGTCACCCCAAAACCTCCCATCCTACGCCCCTTTTCTCTTTTGCTGCAATCTGGAGAAACCAGCAATTAAACCCAGCAGCAGCAGTGTACCGTCTTCCTCCTGTCGCACTGTCGTCGTCACCATGCTGCATGTTTTGTGTGCACGTGTGTTTACCTGCTGGACGTCTTGCTGGAACACGCACAGCTGTAGCCTCTGGTGCAGTCGGACCTTTCGATGCTGCCAAATGTTCTCCAGACGCCGTTGGTGATGGAGAACCTCGTGAACGACATCCAGGATGCAATGAACCTACAATATCACACACATTTGTATATATTCAGTGTGTTTATACCACGTGTGGTAGCTTACTCCGCATTTGAACCGATTCAGTATCACTCACCGCTTTGGAGTAATTAGCGCTTGCTGTCAGAGAGTCAGCGTTGCTGGGACTCAGAGGCCTCTGGAGGACGTCCAGCAGGGCTTTGCCATCCTGACTCACCTGCAGATGAACAGGGAAATCACTGAGAAGTCTGCAGGGACTTTAAGGGAAAGGGGACAACAAAGTTGATAAAGGACAGGCTTACAGACAAAATAAAGGTGGAAACTGTTTTTTAGAAAGAAAGGTTCAAGAAGATCATCATGTGATTGTGGCCATGAACCGGTATCACCCTGATCAGAAGTAAAAATCTCCTCTCATGAAAAATGGGAATCTGAATTTAAGATAAAAATCACAGATGAAGAGTGGCTAAACATGTGGAAAATACGTCACACATCCACTAATTCGCGGATCTGGAGGGAGTTCTCCTGGAAAAATCTGATACGTTTTTTTTATTTCACCCAAAGTCAAGAGTAAACAGTTGAACAAAAATATGCCTTGTTGGAGAGGCTGTGGAACAATGAATGTGGATCACTCAAACATTTTCTGGAAATGTGATAAAAGCAGATGGTTCTGGAAAACGTTACACGATACATTGATGAAAATACTTGGATATAAGATTCCATTATCTTGTACAGTATTGTATTTGTGTAACCTAAGTGAAGAAAATATAAGAACGAGGGACAGATACCTGGTAAAAGTATTACTACCAGCAGCTAAGAAAGCTATCACGAAGAAATGAGGAAGGGAAGACACCCCTACTCAAGAACAATGGATTCACCTGGTCGAGGAAATCTACACAAACGAAAAAACAATACATCGCTTAAGGCTGCAGGAAGCCCAGTTCAAAGAGAAATGGACGAGATGGACAATATTTATGACTGAACAACGACAAAACAAAAAACTTGATTGAGGAAAAGAAAATGGAATATGGACAGATTGTTTGGATGTTGCATGTGTTGATTTGTTTTATTTTTTTATTAAATGTGTTCTGTACTTGTTTCAGGGTGCTTGCTCTTTTTCCAAATTAAAATTCCAGACTTTTCCCAGACTTTTTTAAAACTGATTTTTTTTTCCCCAAGACCTTAACCTTACGTACTTGTATACTTGTGTGCCTACTGCCTACTTCATTGGTTTAGATTGTACCAATTGTGTTTATTAGAAATGTTTGTTAGAATTTTTTATAGGCTAGTATTCAATGAACAAATGCATTATTCACAGTAAATTATGTTTTTACTGATGAAAACGTTTCAAAACATGAAAATCACAAGTACATGAAATTCACTTCAAACAAGTGTCACAAAGACAATCTATAAAAACGCATGAATGGATGGATGAATGTATGTAGAATTCAGTCTCTTCACTCGCATCTTATTTTTTCTGTCCTTGACATGACTGATCTTATCTTTATGTTATCTCATTTTAACTTCTGAACAAGCTGTATCACAACACATAAAAGTGCATATTTGACCTAGCTCACTTGGTAAGAACAAAAAATAAACTATTTTTATAGTTTATAGTTGAATAAACTACAAGTTTTATAGCCTACCTTTCTATTTCTCATTTCACAATGCCTTTGAGCATACTGTAAAATTCTACCATATATTTTTTCCCCATACTTTATTAAGACTTTCACACAAAATTCAAGACTTTTCAAGGTCTGGAAAACAGTGTTTCAAAATTCCATACTTATTAAGACTTTCAAGACTTGCGCAAGCACCCTGTGTTTTAGTACTATTTTGATTGAGTTGTTCCACCTTTGTAAAGGAAAAATTTTCAATAAAAACTAAAGTGAAAAAAAAATAAATAAATAAAATCTCCTCTCATTGTGGTGGTGTGATGATTGAATCCCTTATTTTATGCGTAAGGATAAGCCCGACAGCTCTTTGAAACAGGTTCATGCAGCTTGTTGGACCGACGTCCTTTCTTTGGTTTCTACAGCTTATGACAACAGGTGGCGTCTGGAAAGCCGCCTGCAGCGCAGATTTACTGGTAAAGCTTTGACTCAGCTCTCACTTCATAACCACTTCTGCATCGTCGTCTAGGGACGTCGTTCCCAGCCTGGAGTGAGCCGGTCCTAACAGAGGCTTGTGGTCTCGGACCTGGAGGTTCTGATTCTCATCCAAAAGGTGTTTCACATCTGGCTACGTACCACCCGGGGTAAATACTGGAGGTCTTCACTTGAAGAGCGCTAACTTTGAAACAAACTTCTAAAACGTCTTGAGTCAGAAAACCTTCAGACACGTCTCCATCAGCTGGTTTGGAGCGAAGAAACTAGAATAAACACAAACAGGAACTGTGGCAACTGCTCTAATTCTCCTTCCCCGCCTAAAAACAAACTAAAAAAAAAAGGCATTTGATTCCAAGCATGTCACTTTTTGCAGCTCTCTGAAAGGAAACAATGCAGTCCCAGCCTGCCAAGTCTAACCGACCCAGTCTGAGCCTCAGCCCGAAACCTTTCCATGTGATTCTGTATATATGGACTTCACTTTTCATAGATAAGCATAAATTAAGTTTACACCGCAACAGCTTGTCTAAAGATAAAACCCTCAGACCTCTGCCAGGAGTGGGAGGGAATCACCACACTAAATTTAGTGGGAGGTTTTCAGGCAGCAGTTTGACGGGTTGGTGTGGCGACACGAGCAGCGCCACCCTGTCATCACAACCAATCACAGCCAATCACCACCAGCAGCTCCGACAGCACTGACGCTCTGCTGTCTGCACTGTCAGACACCCGTCAAACTCAAGAATCTGAGAACCGTGGTTTGCCAATGAAAGGAAAACCTTTTTAAAGTCTTTTCAGATCATATTTTCCAAGACATTTTTCTTATAAATTGCTTTTTTCCCCTCATAATCCAGAGGCTTTCAAAGTGCTCGAGTGTTACAAACGGGAAGATTGACGAGCGGCTGGCAAGCTTCAGCCGGGATGGATGTTCAAAGAGCTGTTCGGGAGAGAGAGCGATGTTTTACAACCAAAGACAACGTTTTGGCTTGTCGAGTTTAATGCCATCTCTGCTGGCCACGTTGAGCAGAGTCCAGCTGCAGCGCGGTGGGTTTACCTCAGTGTAGGCCTGCGTCACCTGCTCGTACAGGCTCTGGTGGCGGTGGATGGCGATCTCCAGCTCCTGCATCTCCGATGGTAACCCCCCCTCGCTGCAGACTTTACACCAGGCCTCCACCTCCGACAGAAACTAGAAGGAGCCAGAACAGAAACACACACATGGATTGTTTTCAGTGTGTGCGTAAATGTACCTTTTCACGCACTACAATGTAATCTGCTCTGAGCAGAGGCGACTCGTTTATTTCAGAAGACGAAGCGGTGCTTAATGAGACAAAAAAAAATAATCACAATCCCCGCCCTGCATGGATTTAAACCATGCACTTCCCTTGAATTCATTGCAGGATGTCGCTTGGATAAAACTGCAGTAAAATCGAACAACAGTGACACTGTGTGGCCAACAGTAAAATGATTCGAAGCGCGGAGTTTTCTTCTGCTTCACTCTTCGACAGATTTCAATGTAAGTGATGTTTTTGAGAGGTCTCGAGACTGATCAGTTACCTCAAAGTCTTCTCCTAGCTTCAAGCTTTTGCTAATTTATTCTGCTTTCATGAAATGAGTGACTACAGCAAGAAAAGGATTGGCCGTTTTGACAACATCCTGGCTGTCAGCGAAGGTTATTGTGATAAACGGGATCTTTTCTTTGCATCATTGCGTGAAAGGGCTGGTGTGAAAGCAGCCATCAATCCTCCAGAGTATCACATGCGAGCGGTAACAGCTGCACGCTCTCTTCTGATGACCCTCGTGATGCCACTCACTGAACCGTATGATGACCACGATCTTTCCATGATGCAGCCGTCGAGAACACAACCGAACGGTGCTTCCCCCGCTCTCTCTGAAGCTGACAAGAACATTTTAGCTGGCCTGACAGGATGTTGGCATGAACACGTTCTACTGCTTTTCTTGTTGCACCAAGGACACGATCACAGCGTGATTAAGGCTAGTATGAACACGGCTATAAAATCCTCCCGAGTATTAATAATTAGACCCATTGATTGCTGCTTAATGCCTGAGGATGGTTGTGTTTCCACTTTGTGAACTAAACGGTGAATATTACGTCATTATGACACAGTCTTTGTGACTCCAACTATGAAACATGACTGACCCAGGTGCCCCTCCGGAGTAACGCTGTGCATGTGTACAAGTCAGCATTGGAAAGAGTCCAGAGCACATTCTCCCAACATCCTCGCGTTCATGTTTGAAGCTGACCAGAAGCTTTGGACTGCAGCTGGGTGGGTGCAGAGCAAAGAGAAGGGAGGAGCAGGTCGCTGGCTCAGAGGAGCTCTTTGCTCTTTCTCTTCTTCGTCACTTAGCCTCTATCATGGAAGGACGCATCTGAAATACTTGAGTGGTCTGTAGGCTGCAGGATGCATCAGCGCCAAAGACAACCTGAATAACAGCGACGCTCAGTCTATTAGGAGAAAAATACGCTGCACTAGGGCTGGGCGATATATCGAGATTTTAATATATATCGATATATTTTCAAACACGATATGGTACGAGACAATATCGTTTATATCGATTTAAAAAAAAAAAAAAAAAAAAAAAATTTTTTTTTTTTACATTTTTTTTTTTAATGATTTTGATATAGCTTATTTTGTGACAAATTGACTTGAATGTTTTATTTGAGATTTGCACAAATGTTTTGTTATTTGCACAACAGTCAACCTCAGTGGAAAAGTCTGCCTGTTACTGTCTACATTGTATTAATTGCACAGTGTATTTTAATTTAATTGTTATGCAGGAAATGGATATTTGTTTTATTTTATTCAAGAAGCATTTTTATTCTATATATGCAGGCAGTTTATTTTTATTTCATTTGTTTTATACATTTTGCTATTGTGCAGACCTCTGTTAATAAAGGAACCTGTGTGACATTTGGCAAGAGGCTTTGTATTAAAACTGACTGTTTTTTTAAGGGTTTGCCTCAGAAAAAAATGAAGCTAACAGAGATGCTATGCTATAATGCTTTGGGGGAAACCCCAATTAAGGCACAGAAAAAATATCGAGATATATATCGAGTATCGCCATTCAGCTAGAAAATATCGAGATATGACTTTTGGTCCATATCGCCCAGCCCTACGCTGCACATCTTTTTTTTTTCCCTTCAAGTGACACATTTTACTTTTTGTTCTCTGAAGAATTAACATATCTGTGTTGTCATCCTGACAAGTTCTGATTTCTTGTTCCGCCCTCAGCTGATGTCTCCTCTCTTTCATCTCCGCTTCACTCAAAGATACACTTGTTTCTGATGTCAAGGGCCCAGTAGGACTCAAACAAGGCCCATCTGTTGCCATGTCAACCTCGCAGGAATCAGCACAAGAGCCGTCTGATCCGTTTAACATAATCAGCTGGTGAAAATGTCGCATTTGCATGCAACAATCAGTGCCAATGTTGGCGGGAAAGACACTCGCGGATGGAGAGTCACCCAATCAGCATCCCGGCAGCAAGTGGCAGCCGCTTTATTTTTAGTGGTGGTCTTTACAGCGGGCCCTGCGCGGTTCTGTGTTTCTCCCAAACGTGGCGAACGCCCTCTACTCGCAGCACCTTCACACCTCGGCCTCAGATCTTACCTGCTCGGCCTTCTGGTGGAAGACAGACGACATGGCGAGGATGGTGGAGCGCTCATCCAGCGCTGCAGCGAAACTTTTCCAGTCCTGATCCAGCTGACCTGAGATCTGTTTGATTTGTGTGGAGGCGTAGTGACCGGCCTCTGCCAGGCGGCTCGCCACCGACATGATCCTGTTGATGTTGACGTAGGCATTCTGGGAAGGACAAATGAAACGATCAGTCCATTTCCACATGTCCACTGTAACTACAGCATTACACTCATAGACGGATTACCGCATGGGCAAAGTGGGCATGTGCCCAGGGCCCTGGAGCCAATGGGGGCCCTCGGCTTTCAAACATTTTTTTTTTTTTTTTATGTGTAAATTAATAATAAAAATAAATAAATGTACAAGCTCATAGGGCCCCGTTTTGTGTGATACGTTCATATATAATCGTAAATTGTAGGCTATAATTACGATAAAATGTGCATTGTGCGGTCAGTGTAGACTAATTCTTACTTTACAACTGTCCTGAACGCATCAGGGCTGTGAGCCGTTAAATCGACGCAGAGCCTCCGCCGTAGGGTACGGCGAAGCCTACGGCGTAGGGTACGCGGCGACGCGCACCGTACGTGCGCATCGCCGCGTATCCTACGCCGAAGGCGCTGCGTTGGTGAAACGCGGAACCATAAATCAGCCTTAAACAGTACCGCACACAGCAAATTTGCCGACTCGGCAAATTTGCGGCCATTTAGGAGATGAGCGCTAAACTTTAAAAGAGGACTAAGCATGTACAAAGTTTTATGGAAGAGTTAACTACCATTGGTGAGTCAGTGGAACCTTCATAAATAATTTATTTACCAGAATGTTGTGGTAGCTTTGACCAGCTGCCTATTTGAATGAGCTTTGTGTTGTTGTCAACGAGACCGCCGAGTCTATTCTCTGTTCTAGAGCTCAGAAATGATGTTATAGGCCGCTGTGTCTATATCTAACTAAATAGATTGTGTAATGTTTTTTTCTTTGTATTTAAGCTGTATCAAAGATGGAACTGAGTCAGTCCGTGACTATCTGAGTATTCAGCTCCATGTGATTGACAGCTGTCAGGCCTGTGTGTGTGTGTGTGTGTGTGTGTGTGTGTGTGTGTGTGTGTGTGTGTGTGTGTGTGTGTGTGTGTGTGTGTGTGTGTTCTTCTGAACAAGTTTGTGACTTTACTCTGCTTTCTGCAGCATAGGCCTATAGGCTTGGCTCAATAAAAGTGAGAATAAATGTAGTTTGATGGGTAGGATGAGGTGTTGTTGAACGTTAAAATGACTATCATAAGGGCCCATGGAGAATGCTCCGCCCCCTCTGTACTGAGACCCGCGCTCTGCCACTCCGCCATCCACAATCACACTGTGTGATTGTGGATTCTCTGCGCCATTGTGTGACCAAACTGAGTGATTGGGGAGGGCATGCACTGTGCATGTAGGATATTATTGTAGGTAGGGGCCCATAGCGAGTTTGTGTCCAGGGCCCGTGGTCATGATAATCCGTCCTTGATTACACTCACGGTTAGGGCTGTTCGATTAATCGATTTTAAATCGTAATCGCGATTATGTATTTAGAACGATGTTAAAATGTGAAAATCGTAAAATAGATTTTTCTTTTTTTTTTGTTTTACCTTGTCTGCACACATATTAATGATTGATACCATATTAATGATTGATGGAAATACCTCTCAATACCTGCGACAAGTGCTCCATCGGAGAGGCTCTTTAGTGTAGGAGGGGGCGTTGGAACATGCCACCGGGTAGACCGGCTCGTGTTCCAGCAAAAAACTTGCAAATGTGAATAGCAAATGTAATGACTGACATTACACACCTCTACCTCCTTCATGGGTTGCATTATTATTTAGCATGCAAAGACCCAGTTTAGTTTAATTAGAAAATGTCTTGTTTTATTTAATTGGAAATATAACTTACTGTATGTTTGCAAGTGCTGATTTGCTGATTTTTTTTTTCAGAGATAAAACTTTATATTTTATTATATTTTTTAAAACTTTTTTTCAACTTATTTTACAGAGTTTTGCACTTTATTCATTCATTTTTGGTTTAATAAGAGCAAAGTTTGCACTTAAAGCCCAATGGGGCAAATGTTCAATAAAAAAACAGCATATTTGAAATAATTTCTTTGCCTTTTGTCAATTCACAAAATAATCATAATCGGAATCGTAATCGAAAATCGGATTTTGAGAGAAAAAAATCGAGATTTTATTTTTGGGCAAAATCGAACAGCCCTACTCACGGTCAAGATCAATGTTTCTGAGATCTCACTTGTGATTTTTATGGCTGTTTTCACAAAAACTAATACAAAAATAAAGCTTAATTAACCCTAGAGTCTGAGTCTAGTGAGCAGAAAGACTAATTTGTATTCCCTCTCTCCTGTCTTTGAATACTGAGGTGCAACGGGAGATCTACCATAGAGTTCATGGCGAAGTGGTTGTGTTGCGTCTGCAGCTCCATGGCGTGCTGGTAATCGCGGCCGATTTCCGTGTGGCTCTGGAGGAACAACTCTTTGTTGTGGCTGATCCAGTCGAACATCTGCACACACACACCGTACAGCCGCATCAGAGATCTTCCAACATTTCACATATATACGTTTCCTTGGTGAGAATACTGTAGTGGAACGCCAATGATTACTGACATCCCTGATAAAAGACACATACCAGAACGTCTTCACATTTACTTTAAATCAGTCAGATGCTGGAATAAAAAGCTGAAAAATAACACAAATATACAGGACTGTCTCAGAAAATTAGAATATTGTCATAAAGTCCTTTATTTTCTGTAATGCAAAAATGTCATACATTCTGGATTCATTACAAATCAACTGAAATATTGCAAGCCTTTTATTATTTCAATATTGCTGATCATGGTTTACAGCTTAAGAAAACTCAAATATCCTATCTCAAAAAATTACAATATTCTGGGAATCTTAATCTTAAACTGTAAGCCATGATCAGCAATATTAAAATAATAAAAGGCTTGCAATATTTCAGTTGATTTGTAATGAATCCAGAATGTATGACATTTTTGTTTTTTTAATTGCATTACAGAAAATAAAGAACTTTATCACAATATTCTAATTTTCTGAGACAGTCCTGTACACTAGAGCTATCCCTAGAAACTGTGAAATGCTGCTAGATCGGGGTCGTCCAACTCTGGTCCAGCAGGGGTGCGTTCCTGCATGTTTGAGAGGTTTCCCTGCTTCAACGCATCTGATTCAAAAGACTGTCATAAACACTCGTCCAGACCTCGGGGACAAGCTGGTGCTGATCCAGTCATTTGAATCAGGTGTGGTGACGCAGGAAACCACCTCAAACATGACGGACAGCAGCCGTGGAGGACCAGAGTGGAACAACTCTCTACAGTCAGTAGAATAAACATGACAACATCACACTGTGTCTTTATTTATACAGATGAATTTGTGATAGAAGCTGCTTTTATGGAGCCAAATCAAGGCCAAAAGTTTTGCTAATTTGAAAATAAAATTTGAACCTGAAAATTCTTTTTTACAGTTTCAATTTTATTTTTTTCAGTATCAGATCTTTTTTTTCAGTTTCAAATCTTTTTATTTCAGTTTCAAATCTTTTTTTCAGTTTCAAATCTTTTTTTTTCAGTTTCATGTCTTTTTTTTTCAGTTTCACATCTTTTTTTTCAGTTTCACTTCTTTTTTTTCAGTTTCAAATTTTTTTTTCAGGTTCAGACTTTTGGCCCCGATCTGGCGTGGGGGGCGTGGCATCAACTGAGAGGGGCGTGGCATCATGAGTGACAGCAGAACAGAGAAGGCAGGGGACGTTCCTCAGTCATGTTGCTTAGTTATCAGTAGAAGTATGATTCAACACTGTATATACACCATATTGACGTGATTGGCAGTGGAAAAAATTATTGAATTATTGAAAAGTATATGATATTAGTGACACATTTCTGTTTAAAAAGCAGTTTTAGACCGTACTTGGTAGTATGTGGAAGTGGGAAATGTCAAACTTTAAAGTGTGGCTGTTGAACTGTACAGTCTGGCATAGTTTATTGCTTTTATACTGCGATTGGTGTCAAGTACGATCTAAAACAGCTTTTTAAACAGAAATGTGTCACTAATATCAGTTTTTTCCACTGACAATCACGTGAATATAGTGTATATACAGCGTTGAATCAAACTTCTACTGATAACTTCTGCAACCTACGTTTCCTGAAGGAAACAGGACTGAGGAACATCCCCCGCCTTCTCTGTTCTGCTGTCACTCATGATACCACGCCCCTCTCAGTTGATGCCACGCCCCCCACGCCAGATCCGGGCCAAAAGTCTGAACCTGAAAAAAAAAGAAGTGAAACTGGAAAAAAAAGATTTGAAACTGAAAAAAAGATTTGAAACTGAAATAAAAAGATTTGAAACTGAAAAAAAGATCTGATACTGAAAAAAATAAAATTGAAACTGTAAAAAAGAATTTTCAGGTTCAAATTTTATTTTCAAATTAGCAAAACTTTTGGCCTTGATTTGGCTCCATATGCTTCGCTCTGTTGTTGACTGAGAAGCTCGGGGACGTGTTAATGCAGCCCAACAGGAATGTCACTGTTACTGTAACAATGAACTTTATCACTGGACGAAACAACTAATGTAAATATAGAATATAACATAATAGACATCACTGTCATTGTGGATAGTATATAGCACTTAGTAAAGCAAAATTAGGTGCTCCCTTTAAAATAGGAATATAAAAATGCTATATATTGAAAAAGTAAATCTTAAAATAATGCTGATAAAACATCAGAACAGTGTTACGTGGAAGGGAAACATGAGCAGTAAAGTCTTCTTTTCCTTTCAGCCGTTCCCTTCAGGGGTCGCCACAGCCGATCATCCGTCTCCATCTAACCCCATGTTTTGCGTCCCTCCTCTCACACCATATAACTTCATGTCCTCTTTCACTGCATCCATAAATCTCCTCTTTGGTCTTTCTCTCGACCTCCCTCCTGGCAGTTCCAACCTCGTCATCCTTCCAAGGATACATTCACCATCATTCCTCTGTTCATGTCCAACCCATCTCAGTCTGGCCTCTGACTCTCTCAGCAAGACATCCAACATGTGCCGTCCCTCTGATGTGCTCATTCATGACCCTGTCCATCCTCCTCACTCCCAAAGAGAAGCTCAACATTTTAACATCTGCTTCTTCCAACTCCAGTTCCTGTCTTTCCCCCAGTGCCACGGCCTCGAAACCATCTCGCATAGCCTTGATACTCTTATCGCACATCACCCCTAACAAGTTTCTCCACCCGTTCAAACCTGCTTGCACACGCTTCTTCACCTCTTTTCCACACTCTCCATTGCTCTGGATTGTTGACCTTAAGTACTTAAAATCCTCTTCCTTCTTCATCTCTCCTCCCTGTAGCCTCACCGTTCCCCTCGGGTTCCTCTCATTCACACACATATGTATTCTGTCTTGCTGCGGCTAACTTTCATCCCTCTCTTCTCCAGTCCATACCTCCGCCTCTCTAGGTTTTCCTCCAGCTGCTCCCTGCTCTCACTAGGGATCACAATGTCATCTGCAAACATCATGGTCCATGCACAGACGCCTGTCCATCACCATGAACAAGACTGGGCTCAGAGTCTGTCCTTGATGCAGTCCCACCTCCACCTTGAACTCCTCCGTCAGTGCTAAAGCAATAAAGTCACTTTTTAAATAAAGTGGCAGTAAGTGGTGTGTAAACCTTGCTAAAACTGCATAGACATAGAGAGGTTTTCTTGTGGATCAGTTCTTTAGTCCGAGTTGGTTTCTCTTCATGGATTGACCAGTGGGATTGAGGATTGCACTTTTGGCTTGCTTCACGTTTTATCCCCCTCTGGTCACAAGTATAGCGAAGAAATGCAAACGATTTCTTGCCACTGGTCAGTGTGAAACTAGCTCTGGACTCACGTTGTTGATTCGAAGCAAATCTAATAAACTGAGTCATCATAGAGTACGATTGTTTGACAAACTTTAAACAAAAAGATCTTCAGCTCAGGTGTCTGGACAAACAAAGAAGAGAAATACTGCACCAACACCAAGGAAACTCTGAAGAAGCACTGGACACACATCAGAGAGAGACGGGACTCAACGTGCCCTGAAAAACAGTACACGTTTCCAGCATAGAGAGAAAATACACAGAATATTAACCCATCAAGTTTACAAAAGCGCGGATATCAAAGTGTGACACTGACATGAGGTGGTTTCTCCAAGGATTCAACAAACAGATCTGTGAAATAGTGGACAACTACTGTACCTCCCAGAAATCAACATATAAGGAGCTGACTGAGCTTACAAAACGTCGTTGCAGACACCTGTTTGTCTGTTTAAGGTAAAAATAATAGAAAATAACCCACCAAAATTAAAAAAAATAATTGTTGCAGCTTTTACTCTTGCAACGGGAGAAAGGACGAAGCGAGACGTTTGCTCAAATTGAACTCTTTAGTGAATAAAAAGGGTCAGCAAATTATTACAGCGTGTGCAGCTATTCAAAAAAGGTACAGCATCTTCTTCCCGCAACAGCAGACTCTGACGTCATCACGTTCACTTCCTGTATTTGCTTCGCAAAGCATCATGGGAAAGGTAGTCCGTTTTAATGTCCTCTCAACCAAATAAACAGAAAATGAGATAATTCTGGTTTTAACTTAAAATATACACATCTCTTTTAATGAATTATTATCTTATAACTTTAACTTATTTATTCTCCAACAAAACCCGTTTTAACAAATAATATTCTCTCAAATAAATTCTCAACAATAATAAACTTGTAAAAAAAACAAAGGAACCCTGGAAAGAAACGAGATAAATAACAATCACAAACAATCAGCACCGGAGAGCGACGGTAGCTCCATAAACAAACTTCATAACTGCTGAAGAAGACTCAACTGGACATGAGCTGTTACACGTGGATCTTCTACCAGTCTGAGGCCTGTGCAACCTTCAGTTAGGGGGTTGCCATAGTTACCAAGAAAGTGCTACAAATGCCTCGTCATTTCCAACTGTGTCTCCCCGGCTGGACCACAAGAGCTGAGCGAGTCCCAGAGAAGTAAACCGGTGCACACGCCCCCTCGGCGCCTCGCCGTCACAAAGTGACCAAAACTGGCTGTTTTCTCTTTTCTGTTTGCTTTGCAGTAAATATTTACCGCTGCCGCGCACATACCGGCACAGCCGACACACGCTTCTGTGTGTGTGTGTATGTGTGTGTGTGTGTGTGAAACACCCACGCAGCTGCTCTGGATCAATGTCAACTTTGCACAATGTCACTGTGAAAATACCTTGATTAGAAGGGAAATGCGGCTTCTCTGTGGTGTTTTTGACATCTCATCAATCATACAATCCGTCGTAGCCGGGACGTTCGCTCTTGTGAGTCACATGTAAATTACTGGCCCGACCATCCCCCCCTGTGGGTCGTTAGCGTCTTTCTTCAGCCGTAAATTGTTTAGAGATGACTGGGTCACGTGAAACCAAGTCCACGTTTGCCGCTCTGAGCGCAGCAGAGCAAGAGCTGATAAACACCTGCAACCAGTCTGGAATTACGTGGTGCTGAATGCCGACTATAGACCAAAGCAGGCAGAAGCCTGATGTTTGTGAATGGCACTGGGGCTTTGGCGCAGCGTAAAAGCTGCTGCAGAGGTGATTTGGACTGTAGGAACGTCGCTCCGACCCACTCGGTGAAGAATGTAAACCTAGTTTGTTGTAAGTGAAGCAGTCTGGAGACATCTCTGTCGATACAGATGTGAAAAGAACAAAGAAGGAGCAAATCTTTTCGTAAGAGACCTGTGTAAGAAAAAAAAACCTGATCTTGTAAGGAAATATCACATTAGCATTTTTCCTCTCCTCGACATGTGTTCGGCTCCACTTTCTTGTGATGACCTTTGTGTCAACACTTCATGTGCGTAGCACTTCACAGCAAAAGCCTCAGGCGTAAATGAGATCGACATTTCCCTCCTTTGATTCTCCCTCGCTGCTCTTTCATTGAGACTCCGGGGCGGCTCACCTTCTCAGCGTCCTGCTCGAACAGGCGCAGCTGGAAACACTGGTCCAGTTTCAGCTTCCTGACGTGCCACATCTGATGGAGATGTTGCCTCGTGGAGTGGAGCTTATCCAGCAGACTGGCCACCTGCCCAAAAGGAAACATTCAACGGTTGGATGAGGCCTGCTGCAGATTCTGGTTGTCAAACGGTCCTAATGTACAACTTCTTCTGGGTTTTTACGCTGCATCTGTTCAAAACACCTGGACTGATTTTGCTAATCTGATTACTGACATGTTACGATTATTTTCTTCTTCATACTTTGACATAATAATGGAGAGGTCTAGAGAACAGGAGTGGTGGGGATGGGGATGTCCATCCTGTCCTCTGAGCTGCTGGATCGTAAACTTTGAGGTTTTCAAAGCGAAGAGTTGCTGCACATTTCATCATGTCTGTGTTTTCAGGCCCCAGGCAGCGGTATGATTTCTGCAGCTGTTTGAACAGTATGAAGAAGAACCTTTCTTTACTTACAGATTTTTTTATTTTCAATAAATCTTTTTTTTTAAATCCTACCCCTTGGTTGGCAGCTATGGTCTTATTGTTGTTTTTTTATTTTGTTCCATTTTCTTTCTGTTTAAACATTTATTTTGAGCCCTTTTCTGTGCTGGTTTGGATGCTGTGTGGCTCAAGGGTTTTCCACTAATGATTCTAGCTCTTTTCATCAGATGTTAAGAAGTTCCAGATGAGTAACCATGACAACGGGAAAGCTGTGTGCATGTGGGAGCACCTGATTTAACTTTCCAAAGCCTAAGTAATGCCTGGAATGAGTCTCCAGATCTAGACAAGTTGAATAAGAGACATCAAAGCTGTGCAGGAGCTAGATGAACATATAAAGGAAAAGGATATTTAAACTGTTGTAAGAATATATTCTGGTCTGCAAAGGATCTCTACAGTGAGTTCATATGATATAAGCAGACGGACATAAATAGCAATAAGTGCAAAGGAGAAAGGACTTCAGTGTTCGTTAAGAACAAGTCGTGTAAAAAAACTGAAAGTTACTGTTACTGGTTACTGTGAAGGAGCATCCATGGCCCCCAGGTGTTGGTGCAGGGATGCTCCTGCACACTGGGCTGTGAGTTTCTGTCTGTTCCATCTACTTAAAAGGGATATGACATCAATGGCTCAGATGTACCACAATATCACCAGATTCCCACCATGCCTTTCTCTACAGTTTCACTTTTCCATCATTTTGTCAGCTGATTTTTTAACCAATCTTATTTTGTGTTATTTGTTCAATTTTTTGGGGTAATTGTACTTGCAATGATATTATTTAACAATGGGGATAATAAAGTGTTTTGGGTTTTTTTTTTTCTTTTCTTTTTTTGGGGGGGGGGGGGGGGGGGGTCAGTTTAATTTTCGCTTTTAAGAATAGGTGCTACATCCAGCTAACTACTCGTACAAAAAAAAAACTACTGAAAATAGGATCTGGCTCCAAATTCAGGTCAAATTCTCTTAACCAGAAATATTTTGTATTATATTGTACATTAACAGTCACAGTCTAATCCAAAAAAGGTTTTAATCTTTAGAAGTCACACCATTGTCTTGTTGGATGGATCTTTATGTACATCATCAGGTAAAATTATATAAAAACACACATTTATGGTTAATAAAGGGGCATGATTTTTTTGAGTGACAGCTCTTTTGTAGTCTACGACGTTAATAACTAGCCGCCCTCACTATAGCCACTTAGCGCTTAGCATTGTCAGCAAAAAAAAAGCATACGAGCTAAGAGAGCCTCAAAGGGTTGTTTGATCAGAAAGAATAAAATGCTAGTTTACATCAGAGGTCAACATTAACTGAGGAAGACTAAAATAGGATGCTTCAGCTAAGTTGGGAATGTGCCTTTCCCAGGTTTCTTTGTCCCACCCATTTGCCCATATTTGGAATAAGCAAAGTTGAGTCAGTTCTTGTCAACATGGGGTCCCAGACTTCAAAATTACAGTTCAGAAACACAGGGTTTGTGCAGTCTGTATAAGTGTTCTTTGTTTCTTTATATTTACATCTGTTCTATTAAAACATAAACTAAGACCCTAATCTGAGAAAGTCAAGTCCTGCTGTGACTGTGCTGCTCTAAGCCAGTACTGTCCACCTCTATTTGTGCTAGCTCCTAATTACATGTGCAATTAAATATTTCGTACCAACCACCCCCTAGGTGCTCGATGAGTCACTGACATTTATTTTAATTTCCAAGGAAATGGCCAACTCAACTTTAAGTGAAATAACTCAGTAAAGCATTACAGGGCTTTTTTTGTTTATCATATGTATGCTAAGTTCCTCAGGGCAGCATCGCAAGCCCAGTTCTGTTCTCTTTGTCTCATTGTATTAGTTGCTTTTAGAGTCAATCTTCAGTAAATACAGGATTGCATTTCAATGTGTGTTGGGTCTCTGGAATCATATAATCATCCATAAAAAAAAAAGGTTGGGTCCTTTGGTACCTAACTTCAACTTTGATAAATCGACCAGATACTGTTCAGGAAAACTAAGCTGGTATAAAGCTCTTCCACCTTTTCCAATGGCTATCATTTACACAGTAGTGGAGCTGAATATAACTCCTAATTTGTGGAGCAACTTATGAAAGAACTGATTCGTTACAACCTTTTAAGATGCTACTGGAGACAAAAACCTTTCCTTTGATATTTCACTCAAGTAAAGCTTGATACTTTGGTGTCACCTATTTAATGCATTTTTATAGAATTTAAATGTATAGCTCTTACAACGTTAAATATTAAGTATACAGCACATTGGTTCACCTCATGTTATTTAACAGGGGCTTTAAATAAAATTGACATTGATGCTGACATTTTGTCTTGTTAGTGAGTTGGATGTGATCCCAGCTGCAGGGAGTTACCTTAGGTACCAGGCTCTGGAAATCAGCAGACCCTGAGATGCAGTTCCTCCCTGAAAATCCATCACTGGATCGGATGCACTGAAGCAGCCTTTGTCCCTCCCGGTCCAGCTCTTCAACTGGAGCCTTTAGCACCTGCAGGGAAATGAAATTAAAGAAGAAAACTGACTCCAGTATTTATTCAAGGCTTTAATTTTGCTGTACGATGCAATAACTGATGTCTGCTGGCTTCTGCCCAATCAGGCACTCGCACCTTTTTCTTGAGCTGTGTGTGCTCGTCTATCAACCGACGAGATCCTTCCACATCTGCAGGAAACTCCTTCTTAGACAGCGATTCCTGCAAACCATAAGAAGCCATTTGTTATTTTGGAATCGGTGGTGCCCTTGATCACCCTGAAACCTCACTGACTGCGTTTACATGCAGTCAATAACCCTTTTAAAACCCAAATATTGGCAATAACCCAAATTTGCACGGCCATGTAAACACCAATAACCCCTTTGAATAACCTGAATTTGCTCATATTCCGGTTTTTAAAAACTTGAATATGACCCCATGGTTACTCCTTTTAAAACCCGAATATTCGGTCATATAAACGCCTAACGGAATATCCCCATCAAACGGAACTTGTTTGTAAATTTCTTTTCTGCGCATGCTCTGTTCGTAACGAATCCTGGTCTTTTGAGTCCAGAACGTACTTCTAAACACGGCGAAACGCAAGACCACGCCGCACTTTTGGAGTGAGGAGGAGACTAATCACTTCATAAATGTAATGAAGGATATGAACATTTTGGCATTTGTAGACGGTAGAAAGTACGGGGATAGCGAGATTTAAAAGAAGGTGAGCGAAAAGTTGCGCAAAGCCGCATTTGTTTTGAATTTGGATACAGGAAGAGGAAGCGGAAATGACGCTAATTGTGTTATCACGTTCTCAGCGCGTCGCTGGTTTGATCGGGATATCCCGAATGATTAATTACCATGTAAACAGAGATAACCCTGTTTTCTCACGCATGTAAACGGAATATTCCGAATGTTTCAGTAACCGGAATATTAGCAATAACCCGAATTTTGACTGCATGTAAACGTAGTGAATGTTAGGCTCCTCACCTGCAGGTCTTCTAGTTTGGACAGCAGGTGAACCGCGTTGGCTATGAACTCCTCCAGTGATACCCTTAACTCCATCCACTCCTCGTGGTTGTAGTCTAAAGAACCTTCAAAGTCCTCCGTCAGCTGCGAGGGATCCACGAGTTTGGCCAGACCTTCAACTGACACCATGCTGGTCTGCTCACACAAACAGAGACACCACAATAATTTATGGACCATCCAGACAAAGGCAGGTAGCTGGAGAAATACAGACAAATACCACCTGTGATGATGAAGGTATCCGAATGCTAATTCATTAATCACATCCAGAAAAAAATAGTATATTTCTTATCGTCTGGGCAGCCAGTTTAAAATGTATCGTAAATGATTTTTATTCTGTTGTCATTTGGCCATAATACAACATGAGCCCTCCTGTTTCATCAAAATGTCCTATTTTACCAACAAGAAGGGTGGTGTCTACTCAGCTGTGGGGTATGGAGGATTTTTTGTGCCAAAATTAAATAAATAAATACATCATTAATTAATTAAAATGGGAATGAAATATATAATTAATTAATTAAATGTGTCATTAATTGATTCAAATTAGAATGAAATATGTCATTAATTAATTAAAATACAATTCATTTTAAGTAAAAATATATATTTATTATTTCAGCATTTAATTAATTAATGACACATTTAATTCATGATTTCGTGTTTCGTGTTCATGATTTCGTGACAGTTTTACATTTACATTTCATGACTCAGCAACACGAAATCATTAATTAAATGTGTCATTAATTAATTAAATGCTGAAATAATAAATATATATTTTTACTTAAAATGAATTGTATTTTAATTAATTAATGACATATTTCATTCTAATTTTAATTAATTAATGACACATTTAATTAATTAATGATATATTTCATTCCCATTTTAATTAATTAATGATGTATTTATTTATTTAATTTTGGCACAAAAAATCCTCCATAGTGGGGGAGATGAGTGGCAGTGGTTTATAGAACAGTGCCAGGAAGGACTAATTACAGTATCACAGCTGCAATGAATCACTAATTAGTTCTCCCCTGTTTATGGAGAAGCAAGCTGGGGAGAAGAAGAAGAATCTGCAATATAAACCATAAACCACTGAATAGCTCTACATTCTTGAAAAAGAGCTGTGTTCAGTGTGTCAGATGTAGAAATGTCTGTCACGTCTAGTCAAAATGAGTCTTCTTGTTAATTAGTTTAAGCTTGTGTGGCCATCGATACTGACTTCAACATCCTAATGAATTCAACCAAGTTCTGACGGCACAGATTCCCTCCCGGTGAAGTGACAGACTCTGAAGCGGCTTCTTTCCCACTGCATTGCATTTTTAACACTGATGAAATAACATTCTCCTGACTGCAATACATGAGCTTTTGTACACATTACTAGGAATGGGAAATATTTTACCGTTCACGATAAACCGTCAAAAAAATTCCTCACGATAAGAATTTGTCATGTCGCGGTAAAAACGATAAATTCCCTTTGATGACGTTTTTGTGTAAAGCTGATTTTTGGAAGGAAGGAAGGAAGGAAGGAAGGAAGGAAGGAAGGAAGGAAGGAAGGAAGGAAGGAAGGAAGGAAGGAAGGAAGGAAGGAAGGAAGGAAGGAAGGAAGGAAGGAAGGAAGGAAGGAAGGAAGGAAGGAGAGAGCAGGAGGAAAGAAGGAAGGAAGGGGAAGGAAGGAAGGAAGGAAGGAAGGAAGGAAGGAAGGAAGGAAGGAAGGAAGGAAGGAAGGAAGGAAGGAAGGAAGGAAGGAAGGAAGGAAGGAAGGAAGGAAGGAAGGAAGGAAGGAAGGGAAGAAGGAAGGAGAGAGCAGGAGGAAAGAAGGAAGGAAGGAAGGAAGAAAGGAAGGAAGGAAGGAAGGAAGGAAGGAAGGAAGGAAGGAAGGAAGGAAGGAAGGAAGGAAGGAAGGAAGGAAGGAAGGAAGGAAGGAAGGAAGGAAGGAAGGAAGGAAGGAAGGAAGGAAGGAAGGGAGAAAACAAGGAAAGAAGGAAGGAAGGAAGGAAGGAAGGGAGAAAAGAGGAAGGGAAGAAGGAAGGAAAGAGCAGAGGAGGAAGGAAGGGAAAAAAGAAGGAAGGAAGGAAGGAAAGAAAGAAAGAAAGAAAGAAAGAAAGAAAGAAAGAAAGAAAGAAAGAAAGAAAGAAAGAAAGAAAGAAAGAAAGAAAGAAAGAAAGAAAGAAAGAAAGAAAGAAAGAAAGAAAGAAAGAAAGAAAGAAAGAAAGAAAGAAAGATAAATTCCCGTTGATGACAAACATGGCGGATCTGAGAGCGAGATAGATTTATAGTTAAAAAGGTGGAGTTGAATTGGTATTTTTTTATCGTCATTTTTATCGTTATCGGGATAAATGCCAGAAATAATTGTGATACATTTTTTAGTCCATACCGCCCATCCCTACACATTACACACAAAATTATCATTTAAGAGTATGAGTGAGTGGTCATAATTTCATAGTATACTGTTCCTACAATGACTGCAAAAAAAAAAAAAAAAAATTTCCTTTCCACCTGGGACCTCACAGGGAGCTCTAAGATGCACAGGTGGGCGCCATGGCGACATCAAAGCAGAGGAATTACAGGATGCCAGATCTCCTCCTGGTGAAGTGAGTGAGTGAAGACTAAAAATTCAAAGTTTTTGCAGATTCCTGATCACTTTCCTGAGAGAAACATTCCTTGACTGGCTAAAGTCTCCCGCATGACAGCAAAGTAGAGTTTCAGGCTTCAGAACAAATGAAAAACAGCCATAAAGAAGTGATCTGTTAAAGGCAAACATGCTGAGCCCAACACCAATTGTCCCGACCTTTAGGTCCGTGAGAACCAGGACGTAGGACAGAGATTTGAGTTCCAGGCACAGCAGGTCAAATAAGTTTGTTTCAACTTATTTCCTGTAAATGTTTTGATCACAGTAAGCAGTCTTCCTTGTCTCTGTTTGCAGGAGATACTGTCTGTTGGATGAACTCCCGCTAAAATGACATGCGCTCATTCAAACAGCACAGGGTCTTTTCCTTTTGGAGACTGCCTCAACCCGTTGTTTTGCACTTTGAATCCTACATGTAATTCCTTTAAAGTAGACTATGTGGAGAATAATTTATTTTCCTAAACGTTTGAGTGACAGCATTAATGTTTAGATGGTCAGTTTTAATTCATACCATCATAAATCTTTTTGGTGGTTTTGGTTGCGCGAGGAAGTCATGCCATTTGTGAATTTTGACATTTATCCCGTAAGCATAAATCTGATTCCCAAACCTTTTGTTCTGCCATCTGACTTCAACAAAATGTAACGTGGTACAGCGGTTCTGCAAACTGAGGCTGTAAACCAGATAAGCAGACAAGCAGAAACTTTTACGTTTATCACATAAATTACCTAGAAGTATGGGTCATCTTAAGCTGAGGCGATGGCGGACGAAACTGACCTCAAAGGAGAACTTTGCACTTCCGAAGTTGGTCTTCTGTTTCTGCCAGAAGTTGTCGGGCTTGATGATGAGCGCCACGCAGATCTCAGCAGGGAAATACTCCTGCAGGGTCTTGAGCAGAGGCTTGATGAGCTCCCACTTGGAGCCACGCATGTCGAGGATGACGGTGAAACCACGTTTACAGACGTCCTCGCTGAAGGAAGACACGGAATGTGTGGAAAGAAAAAAGTTAAAAAAATACAGACAGAGGCCAAGACATTTCGTGATTTGTCTTGACAACCTCATTTCTGCATTTTAAGGGCTATAATCAACTGAGTCTTCGTAATCAAAGTGACAAGACAAATCCACAACAATATGTGAGTGATGGAAAAATTATGGAAAAAGAAGAAAAGCTGCTGCACACTTCGTGACAAATGCAAATGCATGTTTGATTGGCAGACCAAAGTGATTCACTCGGAGCTGATAGAAATGCTTTTCCAGGAGGGCGTTCATCAGACATGCAGCTCCGGTGGTTAAAGAGTCTGCCTTATCGATCAAATCGCTTTGACATTTACAAGCGAACATTTCAGCTCTTCAAGCTGAAGTCTGCTGACTTCCTCTGTGGCTTAGAGGAGGGTCCACTGATCCCCTCTGAGGGAGTTTTTTTCCTCCCGAACCATCTTTAGATACCAATGTTCTGTCCACATGTTGCAGAACATATCTATAGGATTAAGCTCAGAAATGTCTGATCTGTTTCAACTACTTTCAAATGTGTAAATAAGAGCAAAATGAGGGCACCTACATAGACACAAAGGTTCCATAATGATTACGCATATCTGCAGGAAAATATTGAACTGTTACCTAAGGGAGAAGTTTGATGAAGGTGTTCATTGATCACTTGACAGGAAACATAAACAGATAAGTATTGGTTGGAGTGTAATGGGCTTTAACATCAGCCGCTGCTGACTGGAGAGTAAAATCTGCTGAAATTACCTCCACATCCCACCCACACGGAGCCTTAATATTAATCCAACAATAGGACATCATTTTAATGTGCATCAGGAAGGCACAAACTCTACTCGTCACCATGGAAACAGCAGCTCGATTAGCAGGGGCAAGCAGAGCGGGACTGATGGGCATCGAATGATGCTTCAGATTCAGTAACACAGGTAAACGTGTTCACATGAAAGCACAGGATGGACTGGAAACCGTCCTGCTACTCCTCAGAGACGCACCCTGACATTTACACATCCACTCTTTACAAATGAGCGGGATTTCTGCAATCTGTGAATGTTTTTCACTGTATCACCAAGGAGTTTTCTGACGCTGCAAAGACAGGTGAAGGTCACAACATTCAGGATTCAGGTCTGAGAAGCATCTACACCTGTTCTGGCTCTGCTGAAGAGAATCCAAATATCTTAAAGGGATTGAGACACCAGCAACACCTGTCATGTATACAAGTTTAATATTTGACCAGCGCATTTCAGGGTCTTTTTGGTACCTCCTATGTATGCACCCTGGAAATATGGGACGTTTGTCCTAAACTCTGCCTCCATCTATCCGTTTACTATCTCATTACTATCTCACTATAGACACTTCTTTCCACTCAGGGTTAATGGGGACTGCTGGAGTCTGTCCAGGGTGTGTTGCACGCCTGGACAGGTTGCCACTCTATTCCAGAAATATAATATCCATCTTTAGAAATGTGTAAGTTGTTGGAGGTTTTCCTCACTGCCCTCCTCATACATGAAAACTCAGCTCAGATCTTCAACTGAACCGATGACAGAAATGTCCCATATTTTTGCATCTCACTTCTTCAGTAACAAGGCGAAATAATTGGTTCAGGGTACTAGGCATGGGGCGATATATGATATTATCGTATATCGCGATAAAAAACGGCCGCGATAACGTTATCGTGGGGTACTGTAATTATCGCCAAATCTTTTTTTTTTTTTTTGGTCACACAAGGCTACCAGCCAGGTAGAAGCCAGTGTTATTTTTTTCATGTATTTTATTAATATTATTTATTATTATTATTTATTTAATATTTTTTCAGAGAGTAGTACAATCTGTGTGCATTTGACTACTGTGGCACTTTATTTTCACTCAATCTTTGTGTTGGCCATGCAGCTTTTGTTTTGTATACTACAGAGCAGTGCCTTTATTTTATTATTTTTCCAGAGAGCCGTACTAAGTAGCAGGCAGCCAGCCACTGTTAAAGTTTCAGAGAGTAATACAATCAGTGTGCATTTGGCTCTACTTTGTCACTTTATTTCTATTTGTCACTTATTTCTTTCGACTCTCAGGGAAGTATTTTCTTACAAAAAAAGAAAGTTCAAATAAGTACCGGTACCGGTACTATAGTTTACACTTTGTAATGCATAACATTTACAGTACACTACTTGTTCTCTACCTCAAGTGTCACTGTGTTGAGAATGATTTGAGAATAAATGTTCTGAAGGAACCAGTGGATCCACGGTTAGTGTTTTTCCTTGCATTTTAAGAATTTTATAAGCGACGCGCTAATATCGTGATAATATCGTAATCGTGATATTTTTGTCCACTAATATCGTGATATGAAATTTTCATATCGTCCCAATGCCTACAGGGTACGCTGCATATCGCCACGCAGCTTCTATTTGATCTGACTTTACTTTACCTAATTATGTGATGTCTCCCTGAAATTTAAGGCTGATGTTTTCAGTTTTCTTTGGCCTTCATGAGGCCTTGGCTGATGGTGTTGACTCAGGGTGGCTGATGCCTACACTCAGCCACATATTCACCCGATCATACCCCAAATCCGCATTTTCTTTGGGTCTGTTGGCCACGGTTGGCTTTCACAACAGTACCGCAGCATCGACTAAGTGTAAGATGGGCCAAAGCTAATGTATGACATCTGTGACACATCTGGCCCCAATAGTAAATGTCATAACCCAAGTTAGACCCAGCTTATGACCTCTGGACCACATCTGGTCAACATAACTCTTGCCGCAGTTGAGAGAAAATAGCCATAAATGGCTTAGATTTGGCCCCTATGTGTCTGGTAGTCCAAGTCTGATGGCAGACCAGTAATATAATGATGAATGGTTGGTCAATAGGGTGGTATTTCATGACTAGAAATTAAATAAAGTTAGCACTGGAGAAAACTATAGGAAATAAATCCCAGAACTGACGATATTCCTTAGAAATCCTTGTATATCCTTGGATATTGAAAGAAAGTCATTTATAACATATTAAGCCGCACAGAGGACCGTTGAAGTAAATTCATAACAAAAAAAAACATAACTAATATGAATCTAAAGTAATCAGGACAGACTTAATGCACTCTTGGATTTTGTTTCCAAAGCCTTAATTAGTCTTGGCACTGTAAAGAGACTTTGTTTGGTGGTGGCTCCGAGCATCTTGCTTTTATTAACCCGGTCTCGCACCAACAACGTCATACGCTGCTGTTTTCTCAAGACAAGCAGCATCACATCTGAATCCAGAAAGTAGCCCTCTGATCTAGTTCTCCTTTTGCCAAGTAAACATGAAACAATGCATTTCTGTGTTATTATTCAACTCTCTGAACTGATTGCGGTGATCTTGCTTTTGGCAGGTTTGGCACAAGAATCAGTAACTTCAGCTCAGCCTGGACTGCCGGCGCTCTGAGGCGCTCTTCATACTATATTTGGACAAGTTACTTCTTTTAGCAAACTGGACTTTATTTGACAGAGATCATTTAGACACATCTGGGCCAAAAATGGGCAGCGTGTCATGGGCCACACCTGGTGTTGTTTCCTCCGCCCCTTTGCATTTTAGACGTTATACCAACGTCCTTGATTGCACATTTGTGTCCACGTTGGGTTACAGAGGACTTGAAATGTTTATTTATTTATTTATTTCGATCACGTGCTCAGTATGGTACACTCATTCATAACATATCGTGTAATCATTTGGATCGAAAAGGAGTAGGCTGAAGCTCTGAGCTTA
This sequence comes from Cololabis saira, assembly GCF_033807715.1. NCBI lineage: Eukaryota > Metazoa > Chordata > Actinopteri > Beloniformes > Belonidae > Cololabis > Cololabis saira. The sequence goes on along the minus strand of NC_084592.1, from coordinate 39,624,998 downwards.
TAAATGCCTACCCTTTAACCTTCACATTATTATTATTTAAACTTTCTATAACAAATGCTTTCTAGCATTTCACCCAAAAAAGAAGCAAACACGAAAGAAAAATATATGTAACAACAAAGAACCAGTAAGAAAAGAAAAAAAAAAGGAAAAGTAAATAGTAAATAGTCCTGATTAAAACAAGGACAAAAAGATCAGTAATTATTACGTGCATAATTCCATAATTCTCTCTCTTGCGTCTTATCCTTCAATCTTGTTGGTATTTACTAATCATGATGTGTTTAAACTATTTTTGAACTGTATGATGTTTTTACTTTGTTTCAGATTATCTGGCAAGCTATTCCACAACTTAACCTCTGTAACTGAAATACACATACTTTTAAGTGTTGTTTTAACTGTTGGTTGTTTGAGATTATGTTCCCCCCTTAACTCATATTCATCTCTATCCTTAAACAGTTTTTGTATGTTGCAGGGGAGTGAATTATTCTTTGCTTTGTATATTATCTGTGCCGTTTTAAATTCAACTAGGTCAGTCAATTTTAGTGCGTTTGATTTCCAGAACAAAACATTTGTGTGATGATAAAATCCTACATTATTTACGATTCTTATTGCTTTTTTTTGCATTACATAAATGGGTTGAAGATTGGTTTTAAAAGTATTTCCCCAAATCTCCACACAGTACGTCAGATACGGTAAAATGAATGAATTATAAAGTATGTATAATGTTTTTAGGTTTAATATGTGTCTAGTTTTTCCTAGAATGCCGATACTTTTAGATGTGTGCTGTACTTTTTAAATGTACAGCACTGGCAGGCTTTGACAGGGGTCACCTGTTGCGAGGGAAAGGCATGGCCCCAAGGTCCTACAGAAAATGTGGTTTTGGGCCATGTTTTATGTGACCTTGTTTATGCAGACACACTCTACCTGACTCAGTGCCAAGATTCAAGGCCAAATGTCAGCCCAAAACTAGTGAGGTTATCAGCCAACATTGTTTCCTATCAGACATTATTTTTCCCGAGTAGCCAATAAATTAATCTGCTCGAACCCTTTTTGTTTTTCTATTTTCTGTTCTTTTCATGTAAGACTGTATGACATACATATAAACTCTTATGCCAAAAAAGAGCTTCAAATGTCTTTTTTCCTCTTTCCGGTTGTTGTCTCGCTGTCTCAGCAGGTGTCTCTACTGATAAGGATGCCAGAGTCAGCGCTAGAGATGATGAAGATCTTTCATTATCAATAGGAGAACTGCTTTCATGCTGCAGAGCTTCCAGTCAAACACACTTCAAAAGAAAACCAATATCAAGCACTGACACGGCTGAGGCTGAGTTTGGAGTTGGCAGTCGCTGTGACTGACTACTGATCAGTTTTTCTCTTTGCCGTTTTCTCTCCCTCCAGCATCTGCAGACTGTTTTGAAACAACAGACTGTCTGCTGCAAACGCTTGCACTTTTCACGCCGATGCAAATCAAATCCTGCTCTCCAGCTGCTGCAAAGGTGGAGAAGAAAGCAGCATTTGATTCCACAGTCAGGGCTGTGCAGAAGCAGCCAACATGCACGCCCTTTCACTTGTAGTAT